>NC_057814.1:527942998-528088397 GCF_018294505.1 Triticum aestivum | reverse complement strand
CGCCCTAGCCCCGGGCGTCATGAAAAGGGGCCATTTCGTGAAATATTTTCAAATTGAGGCCATTTTTGTCCATTTTCACCCTTAGCGTTCCCTTACGTGGTGGACCCTCTCGCCGCCTTGCCATCCACTGTACCGTTGTGGCTTCATTATCCTTGTTGAAGCCCAGGCCCAGAACGCTGTCAGAGAAAGTGGCGCGCTTTCGACATTGCACTTTACTCCTGCACCGGATTATTGTTGACTCATGGGACGGAGCGGTCGTCTTCATTGACCATTCATTGGTTCTGCTTTCTGGGCAGCACGCACCCACAGCCACAGCCACAGCCACAGCCACAGCCCCACATGTTGTCTTTACTGCGGGGTCAGTGTAAACTGTCACCATCCATCCCTCCAGTCGGTCGCATTGAATTGAATCGGCCTCCAGCAGCGATTGAATGAAGCAAGCAACCGGGCTGGGGGACATTGACGACACTCGTCAGAACCTCTGCGTGTGCGTGGCCGTGGCGTACAGTACAGTACAGGAGGGGCACATAGTAGGTGTAGGTGTAGGTGTATTTGGCCGGCCACCGGTATTCATTGCCATAGCTCGGGCATGCTCAGCACCGGCAGCAGCAAACGGCGGTGGCGTTCAGGATTTCCTTTGTCCTTTTACATTTTGTTGTGTTGGGCGAGGGCAAGGAAGGGTTCAAGTTTTTGAACTGCTAGGGCAAACTATGTGGATCTGTGTTGGGGTGGTGACAGTCAGAGCGACGGATCGATCGGGATCATCGGTCTCCGCATCGCATCCCCTTGGCCGTGGGCGTGGGACGGCGTGCGGAGCGACACGAAAGCTGGGCGCGACCACCGCTCCACTAGCCGCGGTAACGATAAACAATGCAATGCGCCCCCGTAAAAGAACAAAAGCGTGGATGGCAAGGGAACAACCGCGCCGGACAAAGCCTCCCCGTCGCCTTGGGCTCGGCGGCCAGCGCTGGCCAGCATGCCTCCAATTGAACAACCCCAGTAGTATCCTCGCGCCTAGACTGGCCTGGTAGTACCAGTAGACGTAGTAGTAGTGTAGCCTCGGCTGGCGCGGAGAAGAGAAGAGACGCGGCGCGGCAGGCAGGCACGTAGGCCAGGTCCGCGGATCACGCCGCCTTGCCTCTCCCGTCCCACCCCTGCTAGCTCCCACTCCCAGGTGAGGTTTGGTCTGGCAGTCGGGGCCAGCCCAGCACAGCAGCGAGGTGGCTCGCTCGCTCGCGCGCTCCTGTTGTCGCGCCTCCCCCTCGGCCTCGGGTCGCGAGTTGGCCACCCACTCCCTCCACGCGGACGGCACTAGCGACGCGTCGGAGACTAGCTAGTAGCTAGGCGCATTTCAAATTTTGAAGTGTGCACGTCTCTTCTCCTCCTCAGTTAATACTCGCTGCTGCAGTCGCAGTCGCGCCGGTCTCCTCGTTCCCCGGCTCCGCCCCAGCAAATACGCGGACCCAAAGAACCAACCAACACAAACGCCCGCCCGCCTCCGCTCCGCTCCGCACGCTTCAGTTCATCCCCATTAACGACCAAGTCGTTCCGGTGGAGTCATCAGCGGTACGTGCGCCGCTTCGATCGTCCTTGGCCAAGAAGAACGGAGTCACCGGCGGAGCGGGAAGCCATGCCGTTGCCGCGGAGCAAGGCCAGGAGGAAGGGCTTCAGGTCGCAGCTGGAGCAGGAGGTGCTGAGGCTGCAGGAGGTGCTGCGGGAGGAGACGGCGCTGCACGCCATCCTCGACAACGCGCTCGACCACGCCGCCGTCACCCTCGCCGACATGTCCTACCTCCCCACCCACGTAAGCGCGCCGCCGCCGCCGCCCATTTTCTGCCTGCCATCCTTGGCCACGACCTAACTAGAGCATGTATGAATGCGCTTTCCATTGCTCCAGGCCCAGGAGCTGCTCTCCAACATCTCCGCCATGGAGGCGGCCGTCTCCAAGCTGGAGGAGGAGATGGTCGCCCTGCACTTCCAGCTCATCCAGGAGCGCAACGAGCGGCGCCTCGTCGAGTACCGCGCCAACGCCAAGCAGCGGCCCCTCCCCCTCTGCTCCCACCGCCCCGCCGCCAAACCCGACCCCGAATCCGACGTACGCCCGCCCGCCTCCTCCCCCTCCCCCCTCTCCTCACCGCCACATTCTCCGCCTCCGTATGTGAACCCATCCATGGCGCTCTCTCCGTACCAGGACACGGCGACCGACACCAGCAACCCCAGCAGAGCGGAGAAGGCCGCGCCCCCGAAGCTGCACAGGCAGTTCTCCGTGAAGGCCCTCGGCGGCGGCGCGAACCCGAACCACCTGTCGGAGGACATCGTGCGGTGCATGAGGAACATCTTCATCTCGCTCTCCGACTCCTGCCGGGAGGCCTCCAGGGCCGCCAACCCCTCCGCCGCCGGGGAGGGCCAACGCGCCGGCCCGTCGCCCAGCGGGATCGCCGCCTTCTGGTCGCTGTCCGAGCCGTCCTCCATCTCCTCCTGGGTGCAGAGCCCCCAGGTCGACCTCAACCAGAACAACAACCTGCTGGCCTCCGAGACCGTCTTCGACCCGTACAAGGCCCGGGAGAAGCTCAGCTGGGCCGACATCGGGGGCTACGGCGCCGCGTCCGAGGTCTCCTGGATGTCCGCTGGGAAGAAGCAGCTCGAGTATGCCGCAGAGTCGCTTCGGAAGTTCAGGTATGGTGTCAACCAATCCTTGCTATATTCAGACTCTACCTACTATGAGTAGTTAATAATCAGTGACAGTGTACCAAACAAGACAACATCACCAAAATAGTTAGATGGATATAGATTCTAGCCCAAGAAATTACAATTTTAGATCCAAAGTGTGAATACCATAAAACATGGACAGAGTTCTTTGCATTTCATGATGCTTTGGACTTGATTTATAATTCACTAGTCAGTAGTCAGTACTGATGAATGCTTATTTAGAATGCAGGTTGCTGATTGAGCAGCTGGCAGAAGTAAACCCCGTTCATCTCAGCGACGACGCGAGATTGGCGTTTTGGATCAATTTGTACAATGCCTTGTTGATGCATGTACGGTGAATTGACAAACTCGCTTTAGTTGTGTGATTGTGTAGCCTTTCTGGTTAAAGCGATAGGCTCCATTGATGGTTGACGCGAGACTTGATGGTGCTTTGTGTCCTTTACAGGCTTATCTTGCTTACGGTGTTCCACGAAGTGACATGAAACTGTTTTCACTAATGCAAAAGGTTTGCTTCAAAACTTGATTCGTGCTCGTTGACTGATGTTTATACTTTTGTGATGCTTCTGGTCTAACATTGTTGCAATTTTTTTTCCAGGCTGCGTACACAATTGGAGGGAATTCATTCAGTGCAGCATTCATCGAATATGTTATTTTGAAGATGAAGCCGCCGAATCACAGACCACAGATGGTATGTGAGCTGCAGTGCATCTTGATGACAAATCTGCTTGTTTGTTCATGAATGCAAACCGATGACAGCTTTTTCTTTGTTTTGCTTAAGGCTCTGCTTCTTGCCCTTCAGAAGATAAAGTCACCTGAGGACCAGAGAAAGTTCTGCATTTCAACACCTGAACCACTTCTGACATTTGCCCTCAGCTGTGGAATGTATTCTTCGCCTGCAGTAAGTTTAGATCACTCATTTTATGGCTTCTGATATGAAATGCAGCACTACCATTTTGCAACGCTTTTGTAATTAACTGGCGATTGTTTATCACTGCAGGTGAAGATATACACAGCCAGCAACGTAAGGGAAGAGCTTCAGGATGCGCAGCGTGATTTCATCAGAGCATCGGTGGGAGTGAGCCGAAAGGGAAAGCTTCTGATCCCCAAAATGCTGCACTGTTTTGCGCGAGGGTTCGTCGACGACAACAGCTTCCCTATCTGGATATCGCATTTCCTGCCTCAGCAGCAGGCTACATTCGTCGAGCACTGCGTGTCTCAGAGGCGGCAAAGCCTCCTGGGCACCCGGACTTTCGGCATCATCCCGTTCGACTCTCGGTTCCGATACCTTTTCCTGCCTGATATGGGATCATTGAACTGACTGGTAAGCTAAAATAGTGTCCAACAAATAAAAATTTGCATTCTGAGTACTTCTGGAACAGCATGTGTATTTCCATGTAATGAATATCTGTGTGTTGTAACAGTCGAATCATCAGGTCAGAGGAGCAAGGAAGCCCTATATTGTCGGCTGTCGAACTGAGCTGTTTTGGCAAGTGCTCGACCAGGTCTCGGATCACAAGTGCATATCCAGTGATCATCCGCGGCGGCCGGCTGGATTAAAAGACCGATATCCTCCTCGGATGCCAGATAAATCTTGAGCACGTCAGCTGGATTAATTGGATAGTTTGCCTCGACCTCTTGTCGAATTCAGCGCAAAATGTTGTATATGATAGTGGTCGATGTCTAACTAGCTAGCAAATAAAATGAAGGCGATCGTTATGAAGGTGTTGTGAGTCTACTGACAACATGTACTATGTGGTAAAATGTATTGTGTGCCTGCAGCTCTGATCTGCGGTACTTATCATGTAGTAGTACTACAATTTGTAAGCAAGAAAGGAAACCTAGATTGTTGACAGTGGAACATAGCAGCTTCAGCAAGTGCGCAAGTCGAAAGGATTGCAAGTGCAGTGAGTTCAGCAGGTTTGTTTCAACAATGGATCAGTGTGCAACGGCTTGGCTAGAAACAGACAGGAATCCTCAACTTCTCGTCTAAAATCCATTGAAAGATGCTGCATATGATGCAGAATAAAATTCAAGTTATCAGTTGAAGGCATTCATTCATGTGTTTATCTCTGTTGCTCATGGTCGTGACGATGCCAAAAATGTATTGCTTGCTCTGCCTTCTGTGTCATGTACAGCTATAAGCAAGTGGTAGAAAGTACAGAAATTCCATGACGATTCTCCCTCCCTCCCTACTATGATCTCTTCACCGCATGATCTCCGTGGTTCCTTTCGGAATTTACGCCGCGATTTCGTGCGGTTCCTTGTGAGAAATGCAGTCCCAGTAAGGCCCTGAACGTGCCTGCCGCTCCTCCCGGGCAAGAGCTTCGTTCATCTCATTCTCATGGCCCGTCCTCGCCGTCCTTGATGAGGTTGCAGATGTCCGAGCACTCTGTCAGGCTGCACAGAATTAAGCATGTATAGTTAACTCATCAGTACTAACAGGCAGGGCGGCTAATGAGTAGAGTAATTACCAGTAGAGGCGGCTGCGGAACTGCCCCTCCTTGAAGACGACGAGGGGCCTCCGGACGTTGATGGGCCCCTCGCCGCCGCGGATGCAGGTGGCGACGCACTTGGAGGTGCACTGCAGCGCCTTGGCCGACTTGGGGTGCTTGATCCTCACCTGCGCCTTGTCGTCCCCTACAACCTCGATCACCTCCATCATCAACCAATGATACATACTACCTGTGATGTGACGTGCGCGTGCAATCGGTGGTGGTAGTGGGTGCGCACGTACCGGAGAGCGTGGGCGGGATGTTGGAGAAGTTGTCCGACTGCGGCGGCGGCGTGGAGAGGATGGCGGCCGCCAGCGCGAACGCCACCACGGCCGGCGCCTGCCCCGCCATCCCCGTGCGACACGACGGCGCGGCTCGCTCGTCCGCGAGCGCCGTGCCCGGCCTTGTCTCTGCTCTGCTCAGCCACTCAGCCTCGCTGCTCTCTGTGTGGTCAAGGCGCGTCGCCTCGCACTCGCCGTTGCCTTTTTTTTTAGTTCTTTTTTTGGGTGATAAATAACTTTATTCATCATCCAATACCACAGTATGTGGGATACAAGAAGCATCATGGGGTGATAAATAACTTTTTTTACCCTAACTAGCGAGCCACCTACCCCAGATCCACCCGGCCGCTGCCGCCGCCGATCCTGGCGGTGGTGGCGGCCCCCTGGCCACCGAAGGCGGCGGGGAGGAGAGTGCGCCCGGTGGCGTTCTCTTCGCGCGAAGGAGGGCTTCATCGGGCGGCGCACGGCGGCGGTGCTGTGAGGCGGCGGGCGGCGAGAGGAGGGTCGTGGCGGAGCTGCGTGAAGGCTGGCGGAGGACCCGGAGCTCGGAGGGGTGAGCGGCCATGGAAGCGGCGGCGCGGGCCTGGAGGCGACGACGCAGAGGCTGTGGCGCGAGGTCTGCGTCCGTGCGGCTTCCTCGGGCCATGGAGGCGAAGCTAGCAGCGCCGCGGACGTCGGTGGTGCTTCCTGGAGGCGGCGAAAATCGCAGTGGAGCTGCCGCCGGCGGCCATGGAGAGGGTGCTGCGGGCTAGATCTGGGCCCAGCCAGGGCCCGATCTGGGCTGGGGGGCCGGTCTGTATGGCTGCTGTCAGGAGTGTGACAGCAGCGTGCGGCGGTCCCTCGACCACACAGGAGGTGCTCGACGGTGGGGGCTGCGGGTGCTCGGCCAGATCGGAGTTGGTAGAGAGGTGGGCTCTCGTCGTGCGGGTCGTTGGTGTTACATGACGCATCGGCCATGACATTGATTTGCTGCGGCGGCGGCGGTGTGAACAACATGGATGGCTGCCCCATTCCGGTGGGCGAGGAGGATGGTGTGCGACGCCACAGACGAAAGTCTTTGTCCGTCTTCGGTCGGGGCCGGCGACGACGGCGCCCGTGGGTGTCGTTTCCCTCCTTGGAGGCGTCGCCGAGGTGTGTCGACACCGTACTCGCTTCATTCTGGTTTGGTTGATGTCTCCGGGCGAAAGCCTAGGTTTGGAGTTGGACCGGCGCGATAGCGGCGTCCTCGACGCCGTCCCTCTCTTGGGAGTATCGTGTTTGGAGACACGGCTTGTAGGTCCTGGGTTGCTTTCCTCCGGCGCTCACTGCTATCCAAGATTGTTCTGTAGGGGCGCTATGCACATCATTGCTAGCGTGTCCAAGACGACGCCTTTCTCGGGACGGACCAAATTCCACCATCCACCTTCTTTAGGATGGCGCGTCAACGAGAAAAGTCAAGATGAAGATGTTCTTTTTGGAGGCGGCGGCATTGGTTGAGACGCGGCCTTGCTGCTCAGTTTAGGATAGGCTTTTCTTGTTGTTGTTGTTGTTGTTGTCATGTGTGGGGGCTGTCTTCGGACTAGCCGGTGTGGAGTGTTGTGACAGGTTGTGCGCAACAGAGTGTCATTTTCTTGTATTCAAACCTCTACCTTCTATAAAGCTAAGGTACGCAATTTGCGTACTCTCAAAAAAAAGAAGCATCATGGGGTTGCAAAAGCCACAAATGGCGCCCCTGAGCTAACCTAACAGAAATTTTTGCTAAACTATGAGCATCATCATTGGATAAACGTCCTTCATGAGTGATTCTGCAATTAAAACTTTCAGCCCTGGCTTTGATTTCACTGATGATCGAACCATAGCTGCCTCTGCTATTCCTGTTTATATCATCAACAACTTGCTTCGCATCCGAAGCAATGACAAAGTCATGGAGTGCCAGGTCTTCAGCCAACGCAAAAGCTTCACGGCAAGCTAACGCCTCAAGGGTGGCTGCATCGTGCAGACTGTCGATCACTAGTGATGAACTTCCCAGATAATTGCCCTGATCATCGCGACATACCGCAGTCGCCGAACCCCTTTTGTTGAATCTGTGGATTCTTGCGTCCACATGTATCTTTGCAAACCCCGGCGGAGGAGCCCTGGGCCGTCTGTTTACCACAGTTGCCTGTCTGTGCTGTCCTCCTGAAGAATTGCTTGGCTTAACTTCGATAGTTTCAAGCTCCGCCAAGAACCGAGTGATGAACGCGTGAGTGGCCTGTGGGCTTTGGAAAATCCCTTCATGTATCGCCTTTCTTCGCGCTGTCCATATGGCCCATAGTGTGATAGACAGCTTCAGGAAAGCTTCATGTGATAACACGTGCATCATCGAGAATAGCCATGCTTTAGCAGCCGGTTCGCTGGATGCCCTTAACTGATCAGCCAGCTCGCCATCGACCAGGGCCCAAGTACACCGCGCCATTGTACAATCCAGGAGGGAATGCTTCCATGAATCCGGGGAGCCACATAGCCCACGTGAGCTGGTTTCTGACATGTTCCGGTGTTCCCTAACGTCTTCGGTCGGCAGCGAATGTCTCGCGAGTCTCCATAAAAACATCCTTATTTTTGCTGGGACTCGGACATGCCATAGATACTTCCATGAGCTCTTCTCTTGCGTTATGTTTGATGCTCCCGCCGTTCCTTCCAGCCATGCCTCCCTTCTCTGCTTGGTGGCGACAAGCATCTTATAGGCAGACCGGACCGTGAAGAGACCATTTTTCTCAAAATTCCATGCCCAAAAGTCAGACACCACCCTGGTGCATAGTGGGATGCTGGTTACTGATGGGATGTCAATCGGCAGCATAACTTGGCGGATGCGGTGCATGTCCCAGGTAGCTGTTGTGTGGTCGATCAAATCTGCTACAAGCTGTGGAGGGTTATGTATCAAACACCCATATGGTTTCATCATCTTGTCCCTTGGTAACCAGTTGTCACTCCATATCTTGGTGGATGAGCCATCACCAATTCTTCTTATCAAACCCTGTTTGAGTATATCACGTCCTTCCATGATCGCCCGCCATATTTGGCTAGGATGCCCGCCTAGTTCTGCCTCAAGTATTGTTGTCATGGGGAAGTAAACACTCTTGAGTACGCTTGAGCTTAGGGATTCTGGATTCTGCAAGATATGCCACGCCTGTCTGGCAAGCAAGGCGAGTTTGAACAACTCGAAGTCCTTAAAGCCCAGGCCTCCCATATCCTTTGGTTGTGTCATATCCTTCCACGATACCCAGGCCGGTTTCCTCTTGCCATCTCTGCTGCCCCACCAAAATTTCCGTATCAACATATTTAGGTTCTCGCATAGCCCCCTTGGGAGTTTAAAACAAGACATGGAGTAGACCGGAACAGCTTGAGCTACTGATTTGACAAGCACCTCTTTACCTGCTGTTGACAATGTTTTCTCAATCCAGCCCTGAACTTTGTTCCATAAACGGTCTTTTAGGTATTTGAAAGCACCGTTTTTTGATGATCCCACATCCGATGGCATCCCAAGATACTTCTCACTTAGGGTTTCATTGGGAACATTTAGCAACTCTTTTATTTCAGTTCTTACATTGTCAGGCACTCCTTTGCTAAAGAAGATTGAAGATTTATCATAATTAATCCTCTGACCTGTTGCTTGACAGTAGATGTCCAATAATTGGTGCACCTCCAATGCTCCCGCTCCATTTTCTCTGAAAAACAGCAGCTGTCATCTGCAAAAAGTAAGTGGTTAACGGGTGGCGCCGAAGGAGCCACTTGTAGACCACAAATGTTTGATGACTCTTCTCTGGATTTTATAAGGCACGAGAGGCCCTCTACTGCTAACAAAAACAAATACGGAGAGATGGGGTCCCCCTGTCGGATCCCTCGTGTGGGTTTGAATTCCTGCAATATCTTTCCATTGAATAGGACTGAAAATTTCACAGTCGATATCATGTTCATAACAACTCCAACCCACCTTTCTGTGAAGCCTAATTTCAACATTATTGCCTAAAGATAAGACCACTCCACCCGGTCGTAGGCTTTCATCATATCTAGTTTCAATGCGCAGTGTTGGTTTTTCTTTGCTTTGTTCCGTTTCATAAAATGAAGACACTCATAAGCAATGATTATATTGTCAGTAATCATCCTCCCTGGAACGAAGGTTGATTGCTTCTCTGAACTAATATCTAGTAGCACCACCTTTAGACGATTGGCGATGACCTTTGATGCTATCTTGTAGAGAACATTACACAGACTTATGGGACGAATTTGCGACAAGAGAGTTGGGTTCTTTACCTTCGGGATCAGGACAAGGATGGTGTCATTGATGCATTCAGCTGACTCCGTTCCATCCACTATTCTGAGCACTGCTTTGGTTACTTCTCCCCCACCTGTCTCCCAATGCCGCTGAAAGAAGTGTGCCGGGAACCCGTCCGGGCCTGGTGCCTTCAAGGGAAACATTTGGAACAAGGCTTTTTTGACATCTTCTTGACTATACGGGGCATTGAGGGTGTCGTTCATTTCTGGAGTAACTTTTCTCGGGACGGTGTTGATCACACTTTCCATGTTTTGCACCCCCTCGGATCTATACAGATTGTCATAAAACTCAGTAGTTGCAGCTTCCATTTCTTCCTTGTTTTCGATGACACGGCCATCCGGGAGTTGTAAAGCTTTTATCTGGTTCTTCCTCCGTCGTCGGCTGGCTCTTAGGTGGAAAAAATAAGTATTCTTATCCCCATGGGCGAGCCATTCCAGGCGTGCGCGTTGCCTCCACAATATTTCTTCTATGTGGTAGAGCTCCACCAGCCTATCCGTGATCTTGGTCTCTAAATCAGATGGTGCAAATCTGCCTGGAGACGCACGCAATGCCTCCAGTTCTTTCTTTAGTTGTTTAATCTCCATCCTCACATTCCCAAAATGTGTGCGCTCCCATGAAGACAAGTCATTAGACAGACTAGTTAATTTGTTGTGTACACTACAAAAAAATACACTTCCGTGATGATACGTGTTTGTCACAGTAGGTCGCGTTTTTTGTCATGCATGTACATCCATGACAAATTTATGACAGAATCAAGATAGTCATACATGTGCTGTCGTAGAAGTGTTCCATGACATTACCAAAATTATCATCACGGAAGTGTCCACTTCCATGACGATAAATCGCGCGTCACAGAAGTGCTTTCGTCAAGGGTGACCGACACGTGGCATCCACCGTAACGGAACGCCGTTAAGCTATCGGGTCGGGTTTTGGATCCGATAACCCGTTAACAGCCCCGACCAATGGGGATTTTCCATGTGTAAAATCATCATTGGCTGGAGGAAACACGTGTCGGCTCATCGCTGGGACAGATGTCATCCACTCATTGGACAGAAGGCGCCTATGATACGTCGACACGTGGCACGGCCCAACAGTGGCCCATTCTTGTGAAAAGGCCAGCCCGTTTGACTTGGTCAAAAGCTGGCGGGCCGGCCCATGGAAAGCCTGTTAACGGCCTGTTCGCATATAGCCCATTTACAGCCCGCTAACCCAAGGCCCGTTACGCCCTATTCAAATTAGGCCCAGTAGCGTCATCTGGCCATCCAATATGATTCCAGCCCATTTTCACTTCTGGCCCATGTATGGCCCATGACGTCTTTCGGCCCATATGAGGCCCTATGTAACTCTTGGCCTATTAACGGCCCGTGCTGAAACTGGCCCGTAATGAACAGTGTATTACTTTACACCCATTAACGGCCCGTGGTGAAACTGGCCCGTAATGAACTGTGTATCATTTTATACCCATTAACGGCCCGTTATTTCATTGGGCCGTTTCCAGCCCATGTTATCTTTCGGCCTTCTCAGAGCCCATTTATTCTTGGGCTATTTTCCAGCATTTGTTTACTTACGGCCCGTTACTGTCATTTTCTGCTTGTGGGCCAAATTTCCCGTCGTTACAGTCGGCCCGTTTGTGGTCCGTTAATACGTTGGGCCATTTTCATAGCGTCATCAAATACGGCCTATTAACGATGGCCCGTTATGGTCGGCCCATGAACGGACGATTCCAACTCTAGCCCGTTTACGGCCAGAATGCGGTCTGTTTGGCCCATGTTTGGCCAATCGATCATACAACCCGTATAAGGCCCATTGATGATACGGCCCGTAGAAGGCCCATTGTTTCTACGGCCCATAGAAGGCCCACTGTTTCTACGGCCCGTAGAAGGCCCACTGTTTCTACGGCCCGTAGAAGGCCCACTGTTTCTACGGCCCGTAGGAGGCCCAGTGTCACTACAGTAAATATTAGCCCATGGTTATTGTGGCCTAGTTTTAAAAAATAGGTTGTTGCAGCCACTAGCAAACCGCAGAAAAAGAACTGCACTGATTACAAGCAAAGAAATAAACAAGACAACAAGGAAATAAATAAGCAAGCAACTTACACTAGGCTATCATGGCTATTACACATATTACATCCACTGGGCATCAAAGTTCGCCACTAGTGCAAATATAGGGAACACAGCAGCATATAAACGCCGCAGCAAAACAAGTCCAGAACTGAAACCACTTCAGAAGAGCTCAAGAAACAATATCCTGGGTACCCATAATGCTGGCAAGATACTTAGCAAGCTTATTAACTTTCTCTTGTTTGGCGCTTAAGTCCTCCAGCGCTTGCTGTTGCACCAGAAAGTATGCATCTGAATTCTGCAGGGACTTCCTCAGTCCTTCGGCTTCCTGTCGCATAACATCTGATCGATGTCTTTCAACTTGAAGTTGAGACTCAAGAAGCCGAACTGATTCAGGCAACGAGTTCGAAGAGCTGGTGCCAGCAGTGGTAGCCAGTAACTCGAACACTACATCAAGACAGGACTTTGGGGTTGTCTCAGTGTCTTCAATATAGTTTTTATCAGCTTTCTTGGAGACCAACAGGGATGTCTCACTATCTTGAACCTTATCTGCATTACTTCCTTTACCATTGCATAACAGGGTACTCTTCTCCAATATTTTATCCGCGTTCTAAAAGAGAAACAAACAAACACATCTCAGGTTTACAATGTAGTATATGAAACTCATTTTGGTAAACCAGTTCAGTAGTAAGGTGGACAGGATAACAGCATGAAACAAACATATATCTATGTAGTATGGTCACTGTATGGTCTATATCATTCTAGTTTATGTTGCCAAATCAAGATAGATACAGTTCGAATCATATCTATTTAAGACAAAGCAGCATAGACAGAATATAAGTGTGGGAAACTACACAGCAATAACAACACTTGTAATGTGCATGGCATGAGAACATAACTGTTTATTCAATTGAAACTGAAATCAACATAGAGCAAGTTACAACAGCAAACAGCCAAACACGTTGAAGAAACAGGTTTAAAACATACCTGTTGCGCCATTGGAGTTTCAATTGCATCCTTCAAATTTGAAATTAGTTGGTATCAGTAAATACAGTGATGCAAGAGCAAAGTAGTATGAACCATAGCTACGGAACCTGACCTGAGAACAATTCTTCTTCTGCTTTAAGCGTTGACTTCGGGTTCGGAGTGGTGGTCCTCGTGATTTGGGCACTGCAGTTGCCTTACTAACTGCTCGTGTTTGGGTGCTCTGTGGTGGAGACGGTGCTGTGTCAACGGGAACTGGGTGTCTATCTGCTGGGGTTGGGGTTAGAAGGGGTGTAGCTGGTTCTCTGTCCAACTGGGTAGGGGTACAATCTGCATGAGTGTGGGTTATGTGTGGTGGGGCTGGTTCTTGGGCAAGTACAACCGTGGTTCTATCTGCATCGACAGGTAGCACGATCTTTTCTGAAGACCGTGTTTTTACTCCCACAGATACTGCCATCACTCCCTCCAATTGAAATGGCTGATAAACAAGAAAAGTAATTGAATGTACAGACATTGTAAGATAGACAGGTGCAATGGATAGTAGGGAAGAAAACAGGGCATGAAATAATTCACATTTATGTTGTCTAAGCAAACAGAATAGCAGGACATAATTTCACATATATGATGGCTAATTAAACAGGATAGCATGACACAATTTCACATGTATGATGGCTAACTAAACAGGATAGAATGACATACTTCAAAATATGATGACTATGTAAACAGGATGACATGATATAACTATACGATGTGTCTATTAAAGTGGTTGGCATGCCATAAATCACAAACATGCCGTCGATGGAAACATGATGGCATGATATAATTCACGGATAGAATGACATAATTTAAAATATGATGACTATGTAAACAGGATGAGATGATATAACTATATTATGTCTTTAGAAAATGGGTTGGCATGCCATAATTCAGATACATGCTGTCTATGTAAACATCATGGCATGACATAATTCAAATATATGATTTATATACTAAGGAAGTGAGCAGAGGGCAATCGCATATATGATGTGTCAACTAAGGAGATGGCATTCAATATTGTGTATATGATGTAAAAACTAAGCATTGCAATACAACATATGCATTATATGAGTAATATAACCCTGCCAAGTTTGAGCATACACCTCAGGGGGATAATAGGACTGGTCATCTGCCTCTGAATCCTCCTCTGAAGAGCTATCTGTAACCAGCAAGATATCTGCTTCAGCAGGTAGCATTGTCTGCTCTGAAGACCTTGTTTTCACTCCAGATTTCTCCATCACCAATTCAAATGGCTGATGCACAGGAAGAGCAGTTGAATATACAAACATTGTCGACAAAAGCAATGAGAAATACAAAAAAAGGACGGCATGATATAATTCACATATATGACGCTTGCCTAAACAGCATGGCATTGCATAATTCACATACATAATGCCTTGCAACAAGATAACATTGCATAATTCACATATATAATGTCTTGCAACAAGATGGCATTGCATAATTCACATATATGGTAATTAGACACTAAACAGGTGGCATTCACACAAAGCATGTCTAAACTAAGCAAATGACATAGCAATGCAAGATACCATACGCACGATATGAGCAACATAACCCTGCCAAGTTAGGGCATGCACCTCGGGGGGGGGGATATGACTGGTCATCTGTCTCTGAATCCTCCTCTGAGGAGCTATCGGTAACCAGCAAGACATGCGCTTCGTCAGATAGCATTGTCTGCTCTGAAGACCTTGTTTCCACTCCAGATTTTTCCATGACCGTGCCGAATGGCTGATGCACAGGAAGAGTAATTGAATGTACTAAAATTGTTGACAAATTTAACACGTAATAAAAAATGATGGCATGATATAATTCACATATAAGATGACTGGCTAACCAGGGTGGCATTGCAAAATTCACATATATGATGCCTGGCTAGACAAGATGGCATTGCATGATTCACATATACGATAAAGAAACTAAACAGATGGCATTGACACAAAGCATGTCTAAACTAAGCAGATGACATCTTTAATGTATACAGTAAGCAATGCAAGGCACCATATGCATGATATTACCAACATCAGCATGCCAAGTTAGAGCGAAGACCTCATGGGGTAAATAGGAGTGGTCTTCTCCTTCTGAATCCCCCTCAGAACAGTTATCTTCCTCTTGATTACGATCCGAAATGGGTGGAGGGGGGCTGCCTTTGCGCCCACCATGGAACGACGTCTGCATGAAATTTTATTGCCACGCAAGGCTCGTCTCTTTTGCTCTACATGATCAGTTCCATTGTGTACAATAACTGGCATGCATAGGAATAAAACATAGTGAGATTATGTAAGGAGTGCATGCACAAATCCAGAGTGATGGTAGCAAACTGTGGATAGACCCAAAACCAATGATAGCAGGCAGATAATAGCTTTAGTTAAAAAATACAGATAATGGCTCCTTTAATGTTTGTTTGCACCCAACATGAAACTCATAGTAGACACCGGAGATTAACCAGATAGTAGACAGATAGTACTGATTGCTGCCCCAATATGTACCCCACAACCATTTAAAAACTCAAGTTTCAGCATTAGTTTGGACCTGACTCGGAGTCTAATAGGTGAACACGACGATAATGTAGCATGTCATCATATTAAGCGACGCATAACGTAAGCAGACACGGAAGAGTGCGACCTCTCTTGCGGACCCGTGTAGTCCTCAAGGTCATCTGCTCAGTTGATGATGGTAATGCAGTTGCCGTGGCTGCCGGCGGCGGGGAAGAAGATCTGAGGCGGCGAAAGACAGTCTGGAGAGCGGATCCCTGCTGTGGTGAACCCTTCCGTCGTTGGAGCAGCTGAGCTGGGGTGGAACACAGCGCCGCAGGAGCAGGACAAACCACACAAGGTTTTCTTTGACACATATCTGTAACAGAAGTAATTGAGTAAGGGCTTGTTTGAATTTGAGGATTCTAACAATGCAGGGATAGGAAATAGACAGGAATAGGATAGGAATGCACGTGCAAAACAGAGAATTTAAAAACACAGGATTTCTGCCAATCTGGGTGTTTGATTCACAACAATTGGAAGATCACAGGATGCAAAAAAGCATGGTGAGATTAAGTCAAACCACAAGAAAATGTACGGTTATAATGCTATTATGCTACTATCTCTTAGTCTTGTGCTTGATGAATAGGAATATGAAAAGGAGGAGAAGTGGAAATTAGAATTCCTACGGTTTTTCTTTCAAGGAGACACTAAAGGAACAAATCCTACAGTTTTCCTTTGCTCCATTCCTTTGCACCAAATTCATGAAAAGTAGTACCATAGGAAACTTTCCAATTCCGATGTTTTTCATTCACTTTTCCTTTCAAGCACTGGCGATTCTAGTAGGCAGGCTTGAGCAAGGAAAATCCTACACTAAAAAAATGTTTTTGTGCTACTTCTATTACTTTGGACCCAGGCCACTGCCATACTAGCTCAACTCCCAGGCCCATCGACAAATGCACAGCTCAAACGCGCAGAGATAAATAATGATGGCGTTCAAGAGAGTCCATCACGGATAGCTAAGTTGCCTGGTACCTCACTGCTTGTCATATAGTAGGATAAAATAATCGTATTTCCCGTTACTACGAGTGCTCAGTGGACAATATATATAACATGTAGAGTAAAAAAGAGATGCAACAAGTGTACAACCTCTTTGGCGAAGCCATGTCGATCTCAGCGTGATTGGGTTGGCCGGTGAGGATGCTCCGGCTGACTTGGCTGTCGGAGGAGGGGAAGAAGATCTTAGGCGTCTGGAGATGGAGCCCGAGGTAGTGCTCCGCTATGATGGAGGGTTTCGTCATTGGAGCAGCTCCGGTGAGTTGTACGATGCCGAGGCTGAAGCAGGACAAGAGAGACAACGAACAACGTTAACCTGAGTGGAATTCTAATAGCATCTCCAATACATGACGTAAAATACATAACCACAAAGTGCTAGATGTAAAATACATCAGCCGCTCATCTCTGAACTTAACCGTCGAAACTGAATTTAACTGTCAAAACTGAACTTAACTGTCGAAACTGAATTTTGTTGTCGAAACTGAATTTTGCTGTAGAAACTGAACGCACTAGCAAGGTGAGGCTACACGTCGGTCGACTAACTTTTTCATCTCTGGTCAGTCGATTTTGCAGCCGTTGGATACGAAATCAAGGGCCTGCGATTCATCTTCAACCTCCACCCCCCTGAGCCGCCAGCCACCACCGGCCAAACAGCAGCCCCCGCCGCCCGCGGCCGGCGGTGCGCCGCCCCGCCCGCCCCGAAAACACTCCCCACCGCCGGTCCGCCGCCGCCCCGGCCATCCCTCTAGCCCCCCCCTCCCGTGCCGAGCTTTTTCTCCGGCGATCCCCACGCCACCGCCCCGCCAACACCCCGCCACCGCCGGCGACCACCGCCCGCATCCTGAACCCTAAGATAGATAGTGGGGTACCTGTCCGGCGAGCCCCCCTCCCCGCCGCGGCTGGTTCTTCCTTCACCCCGGTGAGCCCCCCCACCCCCTGAAAATCGACTGACCCAAAAGTCGATTCAGTCGACTGAAGTGTAGCTTAATCGGAGCAGCATCGCAAGCAAGAGCAAGAGCAGCAGCGCGAGCAAGAGCAATAGCAAGAGCAGACCAGGCAGGGGACCGAGAGCAAGAGCAGAGTAGCAGCGCGAGCGAGAGCTAAAGCAGCAGCAGCTCCTACTGATGTGGACATCGCCGCCGAGGGAGCGACGCCGTGGAGGAAGTGGCCGGCGACGCCGCCGTGGATGGAGCCGCGCCGTGTCGGCTCGGGACCGAGCGTCGGCAGCACCGTGAGATCGAATCAAGAAGAAAATGCGGCGATTAGTGTACAACCTCTTTGGTGGCACCGATTAGGCCGCAGCTTCATCCGAGGAAACGGTGATGATGATGCTCTTCCGGTGGTGCAGGTGAAGACGGCGGTGTGGGAATGGAGGTGGCGCGAAAGACGAGGGAACGTCAGGGCAGCTCCTTGGAGGTGGAGGACGGGGTGGCTGAACCAGCGGGACGATGAGATCGATGACGGATCCTCATCCAGTATGGTGGATGAGGGACGTCGAGGTGTTGCTGTGGACGACGTCGTCGGGGAAGAGGCTCCGGCTGGGTGGCGGACGGAGCAGGGTGTGGGGTTTCGTCGCGGGTTTTCGCGGCCTCGGTGTACGAATGGGTGGGCGGATGGGATGGCAGTGGGGAACCATGGCTTAGAGACGCGCTTGTCCGAAATGTGAGGTAAGTTACGAAAGTACCCCCACCGATTTGAGGCGGTTCTTTCGGTTCAGGGGTACCATGGGCATTTCGCGTGTCAGGATTTCACAGGAGGTGGGAGTTTTCGCGCGCGTTGTAATTTCGGAATAGCAAGGCGCGGGTTGAGATGGAGGGAGTTGTCGGAGCACAAGGAGACAAAGATATATCTTAAATATTTTGGGCTAACAAGGCGTGGGTTGAAGAGGCGGGAGTTTCGCAGCACGATAGACAGAGACGCTAGCTTGAATTTTCGGCATAACAAGGCGCGGCTTGAAATTTCGGAAGAACAAGCTTAACGTGTACCCAAAAAAAGACAATTTGCACCTCAACACACACAACACACACACAAACACCATTTAGACTAGAGTAAGGTACACGTGCATTACACGCATGAGATTTGGCAACCAAATTATGAATAAATACCACATTATAGCATGCAAGCTTTGAGTCATATATGCATGATGTAGATGTTCGTTTAATTCTTATAGTTCATTTCATTCAAAATCATCTAGTTTTTATAAGAAAGCTAATCTATTTTAAGATTCATGGAATTGTGCGTCGTAAGACATAAAGTAAAAACAAATAATGGCAAATCATGTAGAAAAACATTTGGGCAATTCTGATACGGAAGATTCTAGAACAAATAAGAAGTGCTTGTGTTTTGATGTTTGTGCGTTATGCTTAAGTTCAACCATGGAGTCTTCTAGATTATACATGTGGCGAAATCTGGTGGAATCTAGATGATATCCAACGGCCAGTAGTGCTCAAATTTGCCATCTTTGGACCATCGGATTCGCCTCATCCAACGGCCATCTTTCAAAGTTAAAGTTACCCACACATAATATAAAAAAATATAAAATATAATATATATAGGGGTATAGATATAGATATGTGATGCGAAAGCCGCCCATCATCTCCAATTAGAATAGTGTGTCCATGCACGGATGCGACGTGGCCAAATGATGTCTGCCATCGGTATCTCAAATTCAAATCAGTCAGACCTTGTTCAATGTGTATACATTACAACATGCTCGTTTTCAAACCACACCGCGCAGATCTCTGTTATATTCATGCATGCATGGGTTTCAAACATCAGGATCTCTTATTCAAATATTTGAATTCAACTTTACATTGATTATGACCTCACCTATTCTTTTACACCCACACAGTAGTCTTCTTTTTATAATTGTACCACTAACTTTCTCTCGTGCATGCATGCGCACACACTATCAGTTGGCATTATCCATCGCACACATGCAATCTTTTTCTTTAGGTCGGTCTCCCATGAAGGCACACACCCACACACATCCCCCTCTCCATCATATCGGGCATTCTTTATCTCTCACGCGTGCATGTGCAACGATCGATGTTCCTCTATGTATGTGTGTATATAGCTAGGTCTTTCATAGTTTTCCACACAAACCGATCAATCGATATATCCAGTGAGGTCTCACCCTCTTTCCCACGTCCACATCGATCAATCTATACCTCTCTATATAGGATTAACATATATAGCTAATACACCCACATTAATTATATATCCAACGTCCCCCTCTCATCATCCATGCCTTCCGCTTCATCTCTCAGACACGTGCACAATGGCGAAGACAGGGGGCAGTAAGGGCCCTGCCCCCTCCCCCCTAACATCACTATATATCGAGGCTAATATGAATGTGATCATTAGACAATTGCTGCTAAAAATGGTTTAAGTTCATGAATTGACCCTCCTCGTAAAGGATTAGCAATGATTGGCCCCTAGCTCATTTATTTTTCATGGCTCCGCCACGGCGCGCAACAACGCACGTGTTCGCCCCCTCTCTCTAAATATCAATCTCACACTTGCGCATTCCTTCATAGTCTCCCTCCACTCGGCCCTTCGCACCATCTTCTAGCCCCCCACTGGATTTTGCCACATGTACAATCTAGCAGACTCCATGGTTGAACTTAAGCATAATGCACAAACCTCAAAACAACAGTGGTTCTCTTTTGTTCTAGAATCTTCCGTATCATAACTGCCCAAACTTTTTCTCAAGTTGAATTGCCATTATTTGTTTTTACTTTATGCTTTACAACGCACAATTCCATGAATCATAAAATAGATTAAGGGCTTCTTTGATTCAAAGGATTCTCAAAGGAATTTTGGAGGATTCTATTCATTAGGAATTTTTCCTATCATCCATATGATTCATTTGCACTAGATTTCATAGGAAACATACCATCCACTCAAACCTCTTTGAAAGAATTCTGCATTTTTTCTATGCACAATCAAACACTCGTACAATCCTGTAGGATTCAAGACGACATTCCACTATAATCCCATGTTTTTCCTATTCCTGCGTTCTTAGCTTTTTATAAAAACTAATTGATTTTGAATGAGATGAACTATAAGAATTAAACGAAGGGCTACATCAGGCATATATGACTCAGAGATTACATGCTATAGTGTGGTATTTATTCATAATTTGGTTGCAAAATCTGATGCGTGCAATGCACGTGTACCTTACTAGTACTTCGAGTATGTGCAAAACACGTAAATTAGAATACCAATGGCACGCTACACAGTGTCTCTCTTACAGTTCATGAAGCCACGTGGCACATGTGGAGGCGTTGTCGCGATCTCCTTGCGTGGATTGATCACAGTGACGTGCTGCTGGTTCCAGAAGAATGTACTCGTCCTCCCTGAGCCATACTGGCGGTACATGCACGAAGCGAAGATGTGCACGCATGCCACGCACGCACTCATTCCCTCGCACACACACGCGGGTACACGGGCGGACGCAATTTTGTACCAAGATCCACCCCATGTGATAATTTGATGCGTGTAAAGTCGTTCACTTCATTGATGGTCAATTAATACAGCGCATGCAAATTGAGTGGACGTGAGGGCGGAAGAAAGACATTATTACTCCACTGCGCGCATGCGAGTAGTTAAATCGTGGGTTGCTAGTAGTACTTCCATTGGTATCCTTCATATTTTGTGCCAATGTTTGACAGTAACATAATATTTACGCATTTGAGCAGTGTAGTACTTGAAATTTATGTTCCGCTAAACTCATCGGGAGCCGTTTCGGGCCTCGAAACCAAAACCATCAATTAATCTTTACCTTGTTCCCATCACATTCGAAAGCCTGCTCACACCTACTAGTACGTACCAAACCTGAATGTGTTCCCACTATGCAGGTATTAGTACTAGTGCTAGTACTTAGGTTATAAAAAGGGGAACTACCTAACCGAAAATTACTCTACCTTTCCTCCTCATAAGTGCTTCTTCTTCGTCCGTCGTTGCCATGGCCGGTGAGCAGAGCTCTAGGTTGAGAACTACTCGTAACAAGGGAGCGGCAACCAAGGCTGCGGAAAAAAGAGGGCTCACCGCCACGGAGAGACCTCGAAAGATCTCTCACGGGCAGGCGATGGCTCCCAGGAGCGCCCTAGCCGCGGAGGCGAACATGCTGAGCCGGCGGAGCTGGAGTCGTTATCCCTCGACGGCATGCCCGATCAGCTCAATAAGCAGAAGGAGTTCATCCAAGGCTTGATGGAGTTACTGAAGGAGAGCATCGACGACATGCCCGCTGAGCTCAATCAGCAGGGGGAGTTGACCGCCGGCTTGGTGATGCTGCTGAAGAAGAGCATTGCCTCGGAGAAGAAGGAGGCCGGCGAAATCCTGCGACTTTAGGAGGACAAGGCGAAGCTCTGCCACGAGATCGACCTGTTGAAGGAGAAGAACGCCGGCTGGAAGAAGCTGCATGAGAATAGTAGTTCCTCGATGAAGATGCTGCAGGCCCTCGTCACGGAACAGAAGGAGGAGTTGGCGAAGCTCCGCATCGAGCACCCGGCTGCTGTTAAGGTACATAATGCGGCCGTGGAACAGATGATGAAGGCTCGCGTCGAGAAATCCCGCGTCATGGACAGAATGAAGAAGATGGCGGAGGAGACGCGCAAGGAGATGGAGGTCGTGGAGGCGATGAGGAAGCAGTTACGACTCCGCGGCGAATTAGATCATTTGGGGTGATAATCTTCCTTCTTCTTTTGCTCCCGTGTTTCATCTTTTGCTTCGGGTGTTTCGCCGCACGTGTCACGTTCTCTGCGAGGCATGAATAGAACAATGGTTTTTTTTAGGGAATGAATAGAACAATGCTAACAATGAGATGACTAGCAAATTAGATCATTTTTATCGCCATATGGCACTGGGCTGCCGTGTTTCGTGCTGCTCCGTCGCAGTACTACTCCAGTGGAAAACTTGAGTATACCGCATGGTTCTTTGCTCCTCCTCGATCAGGTCGTCGGCGCATTTATACGAGCAATCAAATCACAAGGCCCTGCCTTCCAGCAGTAATGAGCCATCAAATCACAAAGGCCCTCGCCTCAAGTGAAACCGACCAAGCTAGACTGCCCCGCCCTCTAGCCTTTTAAAAAATGTATACTTTTGTACAACAGTAGTATCGATGGATTGCGCCATGGAGCAAAACTTGAAATTAAAAAAAAGGTGGTACATATAGAGAGCGCTCGTCGCCAAATTATGCATATAGTACTATTAAAAAGGCTAGTCACAATAATGGTGTCCAGCACAACCCACCCCTCAAATAAAACTAAGAGGGTGCTTGGATACGTTTAGTCCCATGACTAAAAGTAGTGGGACTAAAACATGCTAGCCTCACCCATGCTTGGATCCAAATACTAAAAAGGCTAAAATCAAGTTAATGAGCATTTATTATCCTCCAAACCCTCCAATCCAGAACTCGCCTATGTTAAAGGAGAGGAGTTAAATGCGTAGAGAGAGGACTAATCCACATTTTAGTAGGGGTACCCCTGACTAAAACTTTTTAGTCTCAAGACTAGTTTTAGCCCCTCTTTAGTCAAGGGTGCTTGGAACTATAGCCTCTTAAAGAGACTATTTTTAGTCAGACTAAAATAAGTCCCTTGGATCCAAGCACCCTCTAAGCATCCTGGAATTCTTTGACAAAACTAAGCACCCTGAAATTCTTTCACAACTAAACTGCTGGCTATATGATGTTGGCCATATATATTATATGTATATAATGTGAAGAAACGAGTGGTAGTACTATACCAACTAAAAGATGAAATGTAAGAAATACTAGTATGTACGTACTGAAGAGTTAAAGTAACGAGAAGAAACATAACATAGTTCTGCTGGGGGCTCACCACAACACAACCCTCAAATTAAATTAAGCACACCTGAAATTAAACTTTGCAACTATTCCGGTAGACACTGCATTAGAACCACCATGAGCAACGACACTGCCACCTTACTCGGAGTCCTCATCCACGTCCTCGACTTCGTCCTTGTCCCTCTTCCTCTTGGCCGATACTTCTTTGCTTGAACCGCACACTTGGCTGTTGCTCTTCATCCAACCCTTGTAGATATTGAAGCAAAGGTAGCCATCCATTGCAGCATAGTGGATGTGGTCTATATCTAGTACATTCCGCTGCCATGCATGACGATGAAACGTGTATGGAGGTTTCTCCAGTTTACCGTACGAAGGATGAACCATGGCTCCTGCCAGGGTCAGCATTGAAGGCTGACGAGAGGACACCAGCCGATTCTTCTGGAGGTCGAAGGTGTTGCCTACAACGAGGCCTATCCGACGCAGGACTTCTTTGTTGTTACCAAAGTCTACAGTAACGAATTTGACTAGGTTGCTCTCGAGGAAGTCCTTAAAATCCTGGCACTCAACGTCGGCATGGCATATGTGGTAGACCAAGCATAAGTCATGCACGCAAACCTGGATCACGGCGGGCTTCTTCCTCTCTTCATCCTTTAGATCCTTCTCTCGTCCCAGGACTGTGGTGTACTCAACATCTAGCCCAGCGACCCACTCATCATCTGAGTCTTCGAACATGCGTCTGAAGCGAGAAAGGCATCCTTTCACTGTCGCGGAAGAACGGGTGTAGATGACGTCGAACTCATCGCCGGTGATGGTTCTAACCTTGTACTCACCGCCGATCGTGGAGATTTGGGACGCCATGGATTTGGGAGGAGGGTTAGGACTAGTGGAACTGCCATAATGTGAATGGACGGGACGACTAGGAGCGAATCGTCGTAGTATTGAAGGACGTGCGGGGACGAGTAGGAGCGAACTGCCAGCGTGCGAACGGCAGGGTAGTGGCTTTCCATTCTCCCATGATACGGGCTTCTGAGAGCCCTTGGATCTGAGATCGAATGGTTGCATGGCGTGATTCTAGACCTATGGGTGAATATCCTATCTTGGAGGGTTATTCTACAAATTTTCAGCAAATTAGCATGCGACCGTTTGATCTCAGATCCAAGGGCTGCCAGCAGCCCGTATCATGGTCGCGCCTACCACGACCGTCGCGTCGCTCGCGCAGTCGTGCCCTTGGAGATTTAACATGGTGCGTTAGGCTATCTGATGTTGGCATGTCATACATAGTCATCACTTAGTCACTCATACTACAACAAGGTTGGCTATAAGTGTATTTTTTTTTACTCATCTCTATCTCTTTCTTCGTACTCCCTCCGTCCCATAATATAAGAACGTTTTTGACACTAGTGTAGTGCCAAAAACTTTCTTATATTATGGGACACAGGGAGTACTAGTATTTATTGCATTTGCCAAGGAGTGACCTCTTCCAATGAAATGGTGTTGCTAAGTTTGCTTCGTTTAATTAGCTATAGACTCAAAATTGTCTTTTCACCTAGGTACACGCGCTTAGCACCGTTTCTTCCTTGGGTCACCAAACTAGTCTCTCTCTTCTTGATTAACTTGCCACATCAGACTTTATGCCTATGTGGCAAGCTTAAGCACCTGTAGGCGCAAGTAAAAGTAAGTACAATAGTGCGCTTTACATGGCATTTTTGCATATGTGGAGGAAAGAGAGGCAAGGAAAAAGTGGAGAAGTGGGCTCTCATGCAAGAGCCAGCCTCTACTACATGGTGGAGCATTGGGAGAGGCACATGTATGTAGGTGGTCAGGAATCGGGAGACTCACGCCGGTCGTAGCGCCGCAGTTAAAATGATAATGGCAAGTCAAATCACGGGGCCCCACCTGTCCAGCAGTAACTCGCTGTCAAATCACACAACCCTACGTTTGCAGCAGCCTACTCCCTCGTCTTCTCGCGTCTCTGTCGAACCGACTAGGCGGTGTTGGAAATATGCCCTAGAGGCAATAATGAAATGGTTATTATTGTATTTCCTTGTTCATGATAATTGTCTATTGTTCATGCTATAATTGTATTAACTGGAAACCGTAATACATGTGTGAATACATAGACCACAACATGTCCCTAGTAAGCATCTAGTTGACTAAATCGTTGATCAATAGATGGTTATGGTTTCCTGACCATGGACATTGGATGTCATTGATAACGGGATCACATCATTAGGAGAATGATGTGATGGAAAAGACCCAATCCTAAGCATAGCACAAGATCGTGTAGTTCATTTGCTAAGAGCTTTTCTAATGTCAAGTATCGTTTCCTTAGACCATGAGATTGTGCAACTCCCAGATACCGTAGGAATGCTTTGGGTGTACCAAACGTCACAACGTAACTGGGTGGCTATAAAGGTGCACTACAGGTATCTCCGAAAGTGTCTGTTGGGTTGGTACGAATCGAGACTGGGATTTGTCACTCCGTATGACGGAGAGGTATCTCTGGGCCCACTTGGTAATGCATCATCATAATGAGCTCAATGTGACTAAGGAGTTAGCCACGGGATCATGCGTTACGGAATGAGTAAAGTGACTTGCCGGTAACGAGATTGAACGAGGTATGGGGATACCGACGATCGAATCTCGGGCAAGTAACATACCGATAGACAAAGGGAATTGTCTACGGGATTGATTGAATCCTTGACGTCGTGGTTCATTCGATGAGATCATCGAGGAGCATGTGGGAGCCAACATGGGTATCCAGATCCCGCTGTTGGTTATTGACCGGAGAGTCGTCTCGGTCATGTCTGCGTGTCTCCCGAACCCGTAGGGTCTACACACTTAAGGTTCGGTGACGCTAGGGTTGTAGAGATATTAGTATGCGGTAACCCGAAAGTTGTTCGGAGTCCCGGATGAGATCCCGGACATCACGAGGAGTTCCGGAATGGTCCGGAGGTAAAGATTTGTATATAGGAAGTCCAGTTTCGGCAACCGGGAAAGTTTCGGGGGTCACCGGTATTGTACCGGGACCACCGGAAGGGTCCCGGGAGTCCACCGGGTGGGGCCACCTATCCCGGAGGGCCCCATGGGCTGAAGTGGGAAGGGAACCAGCCCCTGGTGGGCTGGTGCGCCCCCCATGGGCCTCCCCCTGCGCCTAGGGTTGGAAACCCTGGGGGTGGGGGCGCCCCACCTGACTTGGGGGGCAAGTTCCCCCCTTGGCCGCCGCCCCCCTCCTTGAGATTGGATCTCTAGGGGCCGGCACCCCCCCGGGCCCCTATATAAAGAGGGGGGAGGGAGGGTTGCGCATCCAAGCCCCTGGCGCCTCCCTCTCCCCCCGTAACACCTCTCCCTCTCGCTGAGCTTGGCGAAGCCCTACCGAGATCCCCGCTGCTTCCACCACCACGCCGTCGTGCTGCTGGATCTCCATCAACCTCTCCTTCCCCCTTGCTGGATCAAGAAGGAGGAGACGTCGCTGCACCGTACGTGTGTTGAACGCGGAGGTGCCGTCCGTTCGGCGCTAGGATCATCGGTGATTTGGATCACGACGAGTACGACTCCATCAACCCCGTTCTCTTGAACGCTTCCGCTCGCAATCTTCAAGGGTATGAAGATGCACTCCCCTCTCTCTCGTTGCTAGTTAATCCATAGATTGATCTTGGTGATGTGTAGAAAATTTTGAATTTCTGCTACGTTCCCCAATAGTGGCATCATGAGCCAGGTCTATGCGTAGATTCTATGCATGAGTAGAACACAAAGTAGTTGTGGGCGATGATTTGTTCAATTTGCTTACCGTTACTAGTCTTATCTTGATTCGGCGACATTGTGGGATGAAGTGGCCCGGACCGACCTTACAGGTACACTTACGTGAGACAGGTTCCACCGACTGACATGCACTTGATGCATAAGGTGGCTAGCGGGTGTCTGCCTCTCCCACTTTAGTCGGATCGGATTCGATGAAGACGGTCCTTATGAAGGGTAAATAGCAATTGGCATATCACCGTTGTGGCTTTTGCGTAGGTAAGAAATGTTCTTGCTAGAAACCCATAGCAGCCACGTAAAACATGCAACAACAATTAGAGGACGTCTAACTTGTTTTTGCAGGGTATGCTATGTGATGTGTGTTGGGGAACGTAGCAATAATTCAAAATTTTCTACGCATCACCAAGATCAATCTATGGAGTCATCTAGCAATGAGAGAGAGGAGTGCATCTACATACCCTTGTAGATCGCGAGCGGAAGCGTTCAAGAGAACGGGGTTGATGGAGTCGTACTCGTCGTGATCCAAATCACCGATGATCCTAGCGCCGAACGGACGGCACCTCCGCGTTCAACACACGTACGGAGCAGCGACGTCTCCTCCTTCTTGATCCAGCAAGGGGGGAGGAGAGGTTGATGGAGATCCAGCAGCACGACGGCGTGGTGGTGGAAGTAGCGGGATTCCAACAGGGCTTCGCCAAGCGCTGCGGGAGGAGGGAGATGTGTCATGGGAGGGAGAGGGAGGCGCCAGGGCTTGGGTGTGGCTGCCCTCCCTCCCCCCACTATATATAGGGCCAAGGGAGAGGGGGGGCGCAGCCTTGGCCCTTCCTCCAAGGAAGGGTGTGGCCAGGGAGGAGTCCATCCTCCCCAAGGCACCTAGGAGGTGCCTTCCCCCTTTAGGACTCTCCCTTTCCCTTATCTCTTGGCGCATGGGCCTCTTGGGGCTGGTTCCCTTGGCCCATATAGGCCAAGGCGCACACCCCTACAGCCCATGTGCCCCCCCGGGGCAGGTGGACTCCCGGACCCCTTTCGGCACTCCCGGTACAATACCGATAATGCGCGAAACTTTTCCGGCGACCAAAACAAGACTTCCCATATATAAATCTTTACCTCCGGACCATTCCGGAACTCCTCGTGACGTCCGGGATCTCATCCGGGACTCCGAACAACTTTCGGGTTACCGCATACTAATATCTCTATAACCCTAGCGTCACCGAACCTTAAGTGTGTAGACCCTACGGGTTCGGGAGACATGTAGACATGACCGAGACGACTCTCCGGTCAATAACCAACAGCGGGATCTGGATACCCATGTTGGCTCCCACATGTTCCATGATGATCTCATCGGATAAACCACGATGTCGAGGATTCAATCAATCCCGTATACAATTCCCTTTGTCTATCGGTATGTTACTTGCCCGAGATTCGATCGTCGGTATCCCAATACCTTGTTCAATCTCGTTACCGGCAAGTCTCTTTACTCGTTTCGTAACGCATGATCCCGTGGCTAACTCCTTAGTCACATTGAGCTCATTTATGATGATGCATTACCGAGTGGGCCCAGAGATACCTCTCCGTCATACGGAGTGACAAATCCCAGTCTCGATTCGTGCCAACCCAACAGACACTTTCGGAGATACCTGTAGTGCACCTTTATAGCCACCCAGTTACGTTGTGACGTTTGGTACACCCAAAGCATTCCTACGGTATCCGGGAGTTGCACAATCTCATGGTCTAAGAAAATGATACTTGACATTAGAAAAGCTCTTAGCAAACGAACTACACGATCTTGTGCTATGCTTAGGATTGGGTCTTGTCCATCACATCATTCTCCTAATGATGTGATCCCGTTATCAATGACATCCAATGTCCATGGTCAGGAAACCATAACCATCTATTGATCAACGAGCTAGTCAACTAGAGGCTTACTAGGGACATGTTGTGCTCTATGTATTCACACATGCATTACGGTTTCCAGTTAATACAATTATAGCATGAACAATAGACAATTATCATGAAAAAGGAAATATAATAATAACCATTTTATTATTGCCTCTAGGGCATATTTCCAACAGTCTCCTACTTGCACTAGAGTCAATAATCTAGTTCACATCGCCATGTGATTAATACCCAAGAGTTTACTAGAGTCAATAATCTAGTTCACATCACCATGTGATTGTAATGAATCCAACACCCATGGGGTTTGTTCATATCTCGCCTGTGAGAGAGGTTACTAGTCAACGGGTTTGAACCTTTCAGATCCGTGTGTGCTTTACAAATCTCTACGTCATCTTGTAGATGCAGCTACCACGCGCTACTTGGAGCTACTCCAAATAACTGCTCTACTATACGAATCCGAATTACTACTCAGAGTCATCCGGATTAGTGTCAAAGTTTGCATCGACGTAACCCTTTACGACGAACTCTTTTACCACCTCCATAATCAAGAAAATTCCTTAGTCCACTAGTTACTAAGGATAAGTTCGACCGCTGTCATGTGATCCATTCCCGGATCACTATTGTACCCCTTGACTAACTCATGGCAAGGCACACTCCAGGTGCAGTACACAGCATAGCATACTGTAGAGCCTACGTCTAAAGCATAGGGGACGACCTTCGTCCTTTCTCTCTTTTCTGCCGTGGTCAGGTCTTGAGTCTTACTCAATACTCACACCTAATAACACAGCCAAGAACTCCTTCTTTGCCGATCTATTTTGAACTCCTTCAAAATCTTGTCACGGTATGTGTTCATTTGAAAGTACTATTAAGCGTTTTTGATCTATCCTTATAGATCTTGATGCTCAATGTTCAAGTAGCTTAATCCAGGTTTTCCATTGAAAAACACTTTTCAAATAACCCTGGATGCTTTCCAGAAATTCTACATCATTTCTGATCAACAATATGTTAACAACATATACTCATCAAAAATTCTATAGTGCTCCCACTCACTTCTTTGGAAATACAAGTTTCTCATAAACTTTGTATAAACCCAAAATCTTTGATCATCTCATCAAAGTGTACATTCCAACTCTGAGATGCTTACTCCAGTCCTTAGAAGGATTGCCAGAGCTTTGCAGACTTGTTAGCATCTTTCAGGATTGACAAAACCTTCTGGTTGTATCACATCCAACCTTTCCTCAAGAAAATCGTCGAGGAAACAATGTTTTGACATCCTATCTGCAAGATTTCATAAATAATGCAGTAACTGCTAATATAATTCCAACAGACTCTTAGCATCGCTACGAGTGAGAAAGTCTCATCGTAGTCAACTCCTTGAACTTGCCGGAAAACATCTTAACGACAAGTCGAGCTTTCTTAATGGTGACACTTACCATCATTGTCCGTCTTCCTTTTAAAATCCATCTGCACCCAACAGCCTTACAACCATCAAGTAGTTCTTCCAAAGTCTACACTTTGTTTTTATACATGGATCCTCTCTCCGATTTTATGGCCTCGAGCCATTCGTCGGAATCCGGGCCCATCATCGCTTCTCCATAGCCCGTAGGTTCATTGTTGTCTAGCAACATGACTTCCAAGACAGGATTACGTACCACTCTGAAGTAGCATGCATCCTTGTCGTGCTACGAGGTTTGGTAGCGACTTGGTCCGAAGTTTCATGATCACTATCATAAGCTTCCACTTCAATTGGTGTAGGTGCCACAGGAACAACTTCCTGTGCCCTGCTACACACTAGTTGAAGTCATGGTTCAATAACCTCATCAAGTCTCCACCATCCTCCCACTCAATTCTTTCGAGAGAAACTTTTCCTCGAGAAAGGACCCGTTTCTAGAAACAATCATTTTTGCTTCCAGATCTGAAATAGGAGGTATACCCAACTGTTTTGGGTATTCTATGAAGATGCATTTATCCGCTTTGGGTTCGAGCTTATCAGCCTGAAACTTTTTCACATAAGCGTCGCAGCCCCAAACTTTTAAGAAACGACAGCTTAGGTTTCTCTAAACCATAGTTCATACGGTGTCGTCTCAACGGAATTGCGTGGTGCCCTATTTAAAGTGAATGCGGTTGTCTCTAAAGCCTAACCCATAAACGATAGTGTAATTCGATAAGAGACATCATGGTATGCACCATATCCAATAGGGTGCAGTTATGATGTTCGGACACACCATCACACTATGGTGTTCCAGGCGGTATTAGTCGTGAAACAATTTCCACAATTTCTTAATTGTGTGCCAAACTCGTAACTCAGATATTCATCTCTATGATCATATCACAGACATTTTATCCTCTTGTCACGACGATCTTCAACTTCACTCTGAAATTACTTGAACCTTTCAATAATTCAGACTTGTGTTTCATCAAGTAAATATTCTTAGCATCTACTCAAATCATCTGTGAAGTAAGAACATAAGGATATCCACTGCGTGCCTCAGCACTCATTGGACTGCACACATCAAATGTATTACTTCCAACAAGTTGCTCTCTTGTTCCATCTTACTGAAAATGAGGCCTTTCAGTCATCTTGCCCATGTGGTATGATTTGCATGTCTCAAGTGATTCAAAATCAAGTGAGTCCAAATGATCCATCTGTATGGAGTTTCTTCATGCGTATAAACCAATAGACATGGTTCGCATGTCTCAATCCTTTCAAAAACGAGTGAGTCCAAAGATCCATTAACATGGAGCTTCTTCATGCGTTTTATCCCAATATGACTCAAATAGCAGTGCCACAAGTATGTGGTACTATCATTACTATCTTATATCTTTTGGCATGAACATGTGTATCACTACGACCGAGATTCAATAAACCATTTATTTTAGGTGCAAGACCATTGAAGGTACTATTCAAATAAAAAGAGTAACCATTATTCTTCTTAAATGAACAACATAATCCAATCATGTCTATGCTCAACGTAAACACCAAATAACAATTATTTAGGTTTAACACCAATCTCGATGGTAGAGGGAGCATGCGATGCTTGATCACATCAACCTTGGAAACACTTCCAACACATCTCATCATCTCACCTTTAGCTAGTCTCCGTTTATTCCGTAGCCTTTTATTTCGAGTTACCAACACTTAGCAACCGAACCGGTATATAATACCCTGGTGCTACTAGGAGTACTAGTAAAGTACACATTAATATAATGTATATCCAATATACTTCTGTCGACCTTGCCTGCCTTCTCATCTACCAAGTATCTTGGGTAGTTCTGCTTCAGTGACCGTTCCCCTCATTACAGAAGCACTTAGTCTCGGGTTTGGGTTCAACCTTGGGTTTCTTCACTAGAGCAGCAACTGATTTGCCACTTCATGAAGTATCCCTTCTTTCCCTTGCCCTTCTTGAAACTAGCGGTTTTACTAACCATCAACAATTGATGCTCCTACTTGATTTCTACTTTCGCGGTGTCAAACATCGCGAGTTGCTCAAGGACCATCTATCCCTGATATGTTATAGTTCATCACGAAGCTCTAATAGCTTGGTGGCAGTGACTATGGAGAACCATCACTATCTCATCTGGAATATTAACTCCCACTCGATTCAAGCGATTGTAGCACTCAGACAATCTGAGCACATGCTCAACGATTGAGCTTTTCTCCCTTAGTTTGCAGGCTTAAGAAACTTGTTAGAGGTCTCATACCTCTTGACATGGGCACTAGTCTGAAATCCCAATTTCAGTCTTTGGAACATCTCATATGTTCTGCGACATTTCAAAACCGTCTTTGGTGCCACAATTTTAAACCGTTAGCATCACACACTGAACTATCACGTAGTCATCAAAACGTGTATGTCAGATGTTTCGCAACATCTACAGACGACGCTCGAGGTTCAGCACACCGAGCGGTGCATTAAGGACATAAGCCTTCTGTGCAGCAATGAGGACAATCCTCAGTTTACGGACCCAGTCCGCATAATTGCTACTGTCAACTTTCAACTAAATTTTCTCTAGGAACATATCTTAGTAGAACTAAAGCGTAAGCTACGACATAATTTGCAAAGACCTTTTGACTATGTTCATGATAATTAAGTTCATCTAATCAAATTATTTAATGAACTCCCACTCAGATACACATCCCTCTAGTCATCTAAGTGATACATGATCCGAGTCAACTAGGCCGTGTCCGATCATCACGTGAGACGGACTAGTCATCATCGGTGAACATCTCCATGTTGATCGTATCTACTATACGACTCATGTTCGACCTTTCGGTCTCCTGTGTTCCGAGGCCATGTCTGTACATGCTAGGCTCGTCAAGTCAACCTAAGTGTTTTGCTTGTGTTCCGAGGCCATGTCTGTACATGCTAGGCTCGTCAACACCCGTTGTATGCGAACGTTAGAATCTATCACACCCGATCATCACGTGGTGCTTCGAAACAACGAACCTTCGCAACGGTGCACAGTTAGGGGGAACACATCTCTTGAAATTTTAGTGAGGGATCATCTTATTTATGCTACCGTCGTTCTAAGCAAATAAGTTTCAAACATGACAAACATCACATGCAAATCATAAAGTGACATGATATGGCCAATATCATCTTGCGCCTTTTGATCTCCATCTTCGAGGCGCGGCATGATCACCTTCGTCACCGGCATGACACCATGATCTCCATCATCGTGTCTTCATGAAGTTGTCTCGCCAACTATTACTTCTACTACTATGGCTAACGGTTAGCAATAAAGTAAAGCAATTACATGGCGTTTTTCATGGACACGCAGGTTATACAATAAATTAAGACAACTCCTATGGCTCCTGCCGGTTGTCATACTCATCGACATGCAAGTCGTGATTCCTATTACAAGAACATGATCAATCTCATACATCACATATATCATTCATCACATCCTTTTGGCCATATCACATTGTTGGAAATATGCCCTAGAGGCAATAATAAAATGGTTATTATTATATTTCCTTGTTCATGATAATTGTCTATTGTTCATGCTATAATTGTATTAACTGGAAACCGTAATGCATGTGTGAATACATAGAGCACAACATGTCCCTAGTAAGCCTCTAGTTGACTAGCTCGTTGATCAATAGATGGTTATGGTTTCCTGACCATGGACATTGGATGTCATTGATAACGGGATCACATCATTAGGAGAATGATGTGATGGACAAGACCCAATCCTAAGCATAGCACAAGATCGTGTAGTTCGTTTGCTAAGAGCTTTTCTAATGTCTAAGTGTTGGTAACTCAAAATAAAAGGCTACGGAATAAATGGAGACTAGCTAAAGGTGAGATGACGATATGTGTTGGAAGTGTTTCCAAGGTTGATGTGATCAAGCATCGCATGCTCCCTCTACCATCGAGATTGGTGTTAAACCTAAATAATTGTTATTTGGTGTTTGCGTTGAGCATAGACATGATTGGATTATGTTTATCGCAATACGGTTATTTATTTAAGGAGAATAATGGTTACTCTGTCTATTTGAATAATACCTTCAATGGTCTTGCACCTAAAATGAATGGTTTATTGAATCTCGATCGTAGTGATACACGTGTTCATGCCAAAAGATATAAGATAGTAATGATAGTACCACATACTTGTGGCACTGCTATTTGAGTCATATTGGGATAAAACGCATGAAGAAGCTCCATGTTGATGGATCTTTGGACTCACTCGTTTTTGAAAAGATTGAGACATGCGAACCATGTCTATTGGTATATATGCATGAAGAAACTCCATACAGATGGATCATTTGGACTCACTTGATTTTGAATCACTTGAGACATGCAAATCATACCACATGGGCAAGATGACTGAAATGCCTCGTTTTCAGTGAGATGGAACAAGAGAGCAACTTGTTGGAAGTAATACATTTTGATGTGTGCAATCCAATGAGTGCTGAGGCACGCAGTGAATATCATTATGCTCTTACTTCACAGATGATTTGAGTAGATGCTAAGTATGTTTACTTGATGAAACACAAGTCTGAATTATTGAAAGGTTCAAGTAACTTCAGAGTGAAGTTGAAGATCGTCGTGACAAGAGGATAAAATGTCTATGATATGATCATAGAGATGAATATCTGAGTTACGAGTTTGGCACACAATTAAGACATTGTGGAAATTGTTTCACAACTAATACCGCCTGGAACACCATAGTGTGATGGTGTGTCCGAACATCATAACTGCACCCTATTGGATATGGTGCATACCATGATGTCTCTTATCGAATTACCACTATCGTTTATGGGTTAGGCATTAGAGACAACCGCATTCACTTTAAATAGGGCACCACGCAATTCCATTGAGATGACACCGTATGAACTATGGTTTAGAGAAACCTAAGCCGTCGTTTCTTAAAAGTTTGGGGCTGCGACGCTTATGTGAAAAAGTTTCAGGCTGATAAGCTTGAACCCAAAGCGGATAAATGCATCTTCATAGAATACCCAAAACAGTTGGGTATACCTCCTATTTCAGATCCGAAAGCAAAGTGATTGTTTCTAGAAACAGGTCCTTTCTCGAGGAAAAGTTTCTCTCAAAAGAATTGAGTGGGAGGATGGGTGGAGACTTGATGAGGTTATTGAACCGTGACTTCAACTAGTGTGTAGCAGGGCACAGGAAGTTGTTCCTGTGGCACCTACACCAATTGAAGTGGAAGCTTATGATAGTGATCATGAAACTTCGGATCAAGTCACTACCAAACCTCGTAGGTCGACAAGGATGCGTACTACTTCAGAGTGGTACGTAATCCTGTCTTGGAAGTCATGTTGCTAGACAACAATGAAACTATGAGCTATGGAGAAGCGATGGTGGGCCCAGATTCCGATGAATGGCTCGAGGCCATAAAATCCGAGAGAGGATCCATGTATGAAAACAAAGTATAGACTTTGGAAGAACTACTTGATGGTCATAAGGCTGTTGGGTGGAGATGGATTTTAAAAAGGAAGACAGACAATGATGGTAAGTGTCACCATTAAGAAAGCTCGACTTGTCGTTAAGATGTTTTCCGGCAAGTTCAAGGAGTTGACTGCGATGAGACTTTCTCACTCGTAGCGATGCTAAGAGTCTGTTGGAATTATATTAGCGGTTACTTCATTATTTATGAAATCTTGCAGATAGGATGTCAAAACATTGTTTCCTCGACGATTTTCTTGATGAAAGGTTGTATGTGATACAACCAGAAGGTTTTGTCAATCCTGAAAGATGCTAACAAGTATGCAAAGCTCCAGCAATCCTTCTAAGGATTGGAGTAAGCATCTCGGAGTTGGAATGTACGCTTTGATGAGATGATCAAAGATTTTGGGTTTTTACAAAGTTTATGAGAAACTTGTATTTCCAAAGAAGTGAGTGGGAGCACTATAGAATTTCTGATGAGTATATGTTGTTGACATTTTGTTGATCAGAAATGATGTAGAATTTCTGGAAAACATACAGGGTTATTTGAAAAGTGTTTTTCAATGGAAAACCTGGATTAAGCTACTTGAACATTGAGCATCAAGATCTATAAGGATAGATCAAAAACGCTTAATAGTACTTTCAAATGAATACATACCGTGACAAGATTTTGAAGGAGTTCAAAATAGATCAGCAAAGAAGGAGTTCTTGGCTGTATTACAAGGTGTGAGTATTGAGTAAGACTCAAGACCTGACCACGGCAGAAGAGAGAGCAAGGACGAAGGTCGTCCCCTATGCTTTAGACGTAGGCTCTCCAGTATGCTATGCTGTGTACCGCACCTGAAGTGTGCCTTGCCATGAATTAGTCAAGGGGTACAAGAGTGATCCAGGAATGGATCACATGACAGCGGTCGAACTTATCCTTAGTAACTAGTGGACTAAGGAATTTTCTCGATTATGGAGGTGGTAAAAGAGTTCGTCGTAAGGGGTTACGTCGATGCAAACTTTGACACTAATCCGGATGACTCTGAGTAGTAAACTGGATTCGTATAGTAGAGCAGTTATTTGGAATAGCTCCAAGTAGCACGTGGTAGCTGCATCTACAAGATGACATAGAGATTTGTAAAGCACACACGGATCTGAAAGGTTCAGACCCGTTGACTAGTAACCTCTCTCACAAGCGAGATATGAACAAACCCCATGGGTGTTGGATTCATTACAATCACATAGTGATGTGAACTAGATTATTGACTCTAGTGCAAGTGGGAGACTGTTGGAAATATGCCCTAGAGGCAATAATAAAATGGTTATTATTGTATTTCCTTGTTCATGATAATTGTCTATTGTTCATGCTATAATTGTATTAACTGGAAACCGTAATACATGTGTGAATACATAGACCACAACATGTCCCTAGTAAGCCTCTAGTTGACTAGCTCGTTGATCAATAGATGGTTATGGTTTCCTGACCATGGACATTGGATGTCATTGATAACGGGATCACATCATTAGGAGAATGATGTGATGGACAAGACCCAATCCTAAGCATAGCACAAGATCGTGTAGTTCGTTTGCTAAGAGCTTTTCTAATGTCAAGTATCATTTCCTTAGACCATGAGATTGTGCAACTCCCGGATACCGTAGGAATGCTTTGGGTGTACCAAACGTCACAACGTAACTGGGTGGCTATAAAGGTGCACTACAAGTATCTCCGAAAGTGTCTGTTGGGTTGGTACGAATCGAGACTGGGATTTGTCACTCCGTATGACGGAGAGGTATCTCTGGGCCCACTCGGTAATGCATCATCATAATGAGCTCAATGTGACTAAGGAGTTAGCCACGGGATCATGCGTTACAGAACGAGTAAAGTGACTTGCCGGTAACGAGATTGAACGAGGTATGGGGATACCGACGATCGAATCTCGGGCAAGTAACATACCGATAGACAAAGGGAATTGTATACGGGATTGATTGAATCCTCGACATCGTGGTTCATCCGATGAGATCATCGAGGAGCATGTGGGAGCCAACATGGGTATCCAGATCCCGCTATTGGTTATTGACTGGAGAGTCGTCTCGGTCATGTCTGCGTGTTTCCCGAACCCGTAGGGTCTACACACTTAAGGTTCGGTGACGCTAGGGTTGTAGAGATATTAGTATGCGGTAACCCGAAAGTTGTTCGGAGTCCCGGATGAGATCCCGGACATCACGAGGAGTTCCGGAATGGTCCGGAGGTAAAGATTTGTATATATGAAGTCTAGTTTTGGCCACCGGGAAAGTTTCGGGGGTCACCGGTATTGTACCGGGACCATCAGAAGGGTCCCGGGGGTCCACCGGGTGGGGCCACCTATCCCGAAGGGCCCCATGGGCTGAAGTGGGAAGGGAACCAGCCCCTGGTGGGCTGGTGCGCCCCCCATGGGCCTTCCCCTGCGCCTAGGGTTGGAAACCCTGGGGGTGGGGGCGCCCCACCTGACTTGGGGGGCAAGTTCCCCCCTTGGCCGCCGCCCCCCCTTGAGATTGGATCTCTAGGGGCCGGCGCCCCCCAGGGCCCATATATAAAGAGGGGGGAGGGAGGGTTGCGCATCCAAGCCCTTGGCGCCTCCCTCTCCCCCCGTAACACCTCTCCCTCTCGCTGAGCTTGGCGAAGCCCTACCGAGATCCCCGCTGCTTCCACCACCACGCCGTCGTGCTGCTGGATCTCCATCAACCTCTCCTTCCCCCTTGCTGGATCAAGAAGGAGGAGACGTCGCTGCACCGTACGTGTGTTGAATGCGGAGGTGCCGTCCGTTCGGCGCTAGGATCATCGGTGATTTGGATCACGACGAGTACGACTCCATCAACCCCGTTCTCTTGAACGCTTCCGCTCGCAATCTTCAAGGGTATGAAGATGCACTCCCCTCTCTCTCGTTGCTAGTTAATCCATAGATTGATCTTGGTGATGCGTAGAAAATTTTGAATTTCTGCTATGTTCCCCAACAGGCGGAACTGCCCCGCCCTCGACTTTTAAATAGTATACAGTATACTATTTTTGTATCCATGGATTGTGCTCGCGCCATGGAGCAAAGCGTCTAGAAAACGGCAGTACACATGTACAGAGTATACAGCACGCCCGTCGCGTTCGCGTCGCACCCCAGACGGTCGGTCGGTCTGGCACGCTGCTCTCCGAATGGAACACGCGTCATATTGCGTTTGCACACACATGTGGGACGGCAATTGAGAACCGACCATAGGCACACTCCCCGGCCCCGCAAGTCGGGTGACTTAATAGAAGAGGGAGACGAGCGATAGTACTAAAGAAGTGTTGTACTACGTTGGTGCCTGGACGATCCCTGCAAGACATGGAAGATCAGTTCGTCCATGCATGTGACCAGACTCCAGCAGACACGCCTGGATTGGCTATCGTGTACATATCGTGCAGGCTGTGTTGTACATGGCTGTACTTGTGGTGAGAAATCTAAAAAAAGGTTTCTTGTCATCTCGCAAAATTAGGTGTCATGTGCTTCGGATCACTGCGAGGGTTAAACAGCGACAACTGAGTTGGGCTAGTCATTGGGGGCACATGCATGAACAGTGACTACTCGGCTGCCATCTAGGTCAAGCCGGCTATGTTAATTAGGACATCTATCAACGGACCCCTTTTCTACGAGTTTATCTTTAATTTGAGCTTTGTTCCTCGTCTAGTTTGTCCGTCGGGATTCATGTTGTCTCCTTTGGGCAGTGAGGTTATGATTTCTTGTCATGTGGCATTTTTTCGTGTTATATGTTATAATCCGGCGCTTCAGATCAAAATGACGACAACTGCGCCTCCGGGCCACGTGCATGAAGACTTCTCGACAGTCATTGACGAGGTCAAGCCGGCTCCGGTAGACAAAAGAAAACTAGTACTACTCCACTATATAGGCAGGAGCCTCCGCACTTGCTTGCTAGTGTTGCTCTCTTCACACTGTCTCGGCCTCTCCAGATCTAAACACGACAGCGGTGGCCACACACTCTCTCTCTCTCTGCTCACCGCTGGTCACAGATCCAGCCGGATCATCTCCGCCGGGGAAGGTGAGAAGGTGCAACGTTCACGCGGTCGTCCTTCGCGACGGCTCTTACCCACTGCTGGGCGCGTCCCGATCAGCCTGCCTTGCCATTCTCTCCCAAGCACCGCTGGCGAGGGAGGGCCTCCGACCCCTTCTTCCTCGCTGCCGTAGTGTGGGCAGATCCGGCCTCCCACCGCCCACCTAGCGACATCCCGGCGACCATCAGGTATAACTTCCTTCGAAACCGGCCTTGCTCTACTTCCCAAGCTCCTGACGTCGCTGCATTTGTATCTTTTACTATTTCTCAGGCCCCCTCATAGATAGGATCGATCGGTTGTTCGAAAACCACCTAATTTTTTTACGTTTAAGAGGTAAAACTAGTTCATGCACTCGAATCTAGTACTACTTGGTTCAAACAAGGAAGAAAGGGGGTGGGGGTGGGGGAGGACTTGTTACCTGAATCTAGGACTTGGTCGAAAGAGGAAATAATGGGGGCGAAAAGTAGCAGAGACTGGCTATGCAACTGGTCTCTAGGTCTAATAGGGAAATAAAGGGAAACGCAGTACAAACTCAATATAAACCCGATCTATTGGTTGAAAAAGGAAAGAAAGTGGGGACTGGGGGACAAGTCAACAGAGTAAGTCCAGCACTAGATTTGCTAGCCTCACACAGTACAAGGTGGCTATACCGAACAAAAATGGGACCAACCCAGATATCCTGTTCTGATGTTTGTTGCCCCGAGCCACTCTTATGTAATGCCACTGGTAAAATGTAGCAGTCGCACTGTTAAAAGTAAGGACACGTTAAACCAATGTTGTTTTCAATGTAATGCCTCCAGTAATATGAATCAATGGCACTTCTTTACATGTCCTGCTAAGATTTCCCATTAAGATAAGTTGGTTCTTTTCGTTAGAAATGCAACTGTCCTGGTCCGCCTACTCTCCCGTGCCCAAAGTAATGTCGTATTTAACGGTTGTCATAGTTAATCCTAATGCCCACACTAATATCTAGCAATGCCAGTGCTTTAGAAATTGCTACTGTCCTTGTAGGATTGCCATTCAGATAAGGAACATGCTTCTTTTCATTTGATGCATGTTTCATCACTTGTTAGTCACCCTCCTTTCCACCATTTTTGTGCAAACAGAGATATACATTTCATGCTCGATCTTAGTTGAACTGCACAAATGATATCCAAATTATAGTTGAGCATTCCAGGAGCTTCACAACCAACCTTGATGTTGCTCAATTTTATTGCAACTAATGAAGAAGAAGCTCTGTGGGTTTCGTTTTCTGATGTAAATGGAACCGGGGCTGGAGCCCTTTTCTTAAAAAATTTGAAGAAGAAGCTGCTAGCTCACGGGACATTGCTTCGTTTTAGGTGAACTGCACCAAAAGGTCCCATGAATTGAATCATCCATGTTGGTGACTGAAAGAGCCAGCTTCAGCATCCCAGTCTAAGCACCCCCGGCCTCCATCCTTGCGACGCACGGTACACCTCGTTTGCCACCTGCTCGACCCTAGCGTCACTGATAAAATGAAGTAATAATACAGTTAAAATAGAGCGAGTGTCATCTCTATCATTTCATTTCCAATGTAGATAAAGAAAGTGCTTCTCTTTGTTAATGTATGTTTCATCAACTAGTCCCATTGTTAATGTTTAAGCGTTTCTGCAAACTGGGGTGCTTAATTTTAGTTGATATGTACAAAAATAGAGATTTGAATGTCTCAAGGCGCCTCCTTGTACTACCGCTGTACACTGATGTTCATCACTGGCAGAAGGTGTATCTGGGAGACTTGGGACGATGTCCAGTATGAGGCGTACCGTATGAGGCGTCGCAGGGCCCATCTCGCCCTCGCAGCATGGCATACTATGATACTATCGCAATATTTTCTTCTATTTATTTTGTGTGTTCCATCAACTAGTGCCACTATAATGTAATCATGCTTTTTCATTATCTGTGCAAACAGGGTTATTCAGCTGCATTTTGGTGGAACTGCACAAATGTACGTATGGAACCGGCATATATGCAGAGTGCGAGGTGTGCCAAGTAAAAATTACCGACACCAACCATGCTGCATGCATGCATTGGCATCCACCACCACCAGTGGATGTGTGGCGCTCTCTGTGGATGGATCTTTCTCGACAAAAAATCATCTAACCAAATACTAGTAGCTTATATTGGCAGTTTTCTAGGGAGTACTCTTTTCTGAAAGAAGCACCAATCTATTTTTCTTTATTTGTACACGGTGTCACAACTTTGACCCAAAGGTCCAGAGCTATTTTAGGGTGATTGGCATAGTACTCGGAGACTGATTGTAAGCATGATTTTCATTAGCTGTCACACTGATTGTAAGAGGTGGAAGATTAGGTTAGTGCGAAGCTTACCTTAAACCCTACCGCCGCCGCTGAAACGAGGCGAGCGTCGTGGGAACCGTGGAGAACGGCTGGGAAGCGACGTCGCGCCATCCGGCCTCCTCTTGCGGTGGGAGAACGAATACTCCTGTGGCTCCGGCTGGCTCTGCACCCTCACGAACGACACACCATACTCGATCGATTTGTTATCCTTTGGGTGCTCGACCTTCGACCTGTACGCCCACCACCTCCGCCTGACTGTCACCTCGGGCGAATCTGTCTGCTCCATCGCCCAGAGGAGATACTCGATGAACTCGGAGGACTGCGGCGTGACTGCCGCCGAGGAGTACATGTACATCGCCGCCCTCATCGCCGCCGTCTCGCTCTTTCGCATACATTGCCACATGGCCCGCACCGTCCTCGAAATCTCCCACTCATTGTCAAACCAACTAAGTATCTCCTTCAACCTGACTAACTTTGCCTGGTCGCCGCCGGCGATCTGCCTGATTCGCTGCTGCATCCTCTCCATAGATGTCCTTCTGAGTGGTCCGGTGCTAGCTTTGGAAGATGGGAGGAGAGACGGTGGTCTTGCAATAGAGAAGAGGGAGAGGCGAGATGGTGGTTTTGGAATGGAGATGATGGAGAGGAGAGGAGGTGGTTTTGCAATGGAGAAGATCAGAAGAGGGAGAGGCGAGACGGTGGTTTTGGAATGGAGATGATGCAGAGGAGAGGAGGTGGTTTTGCAATGGAGAAGAGGGAGAGGAGCGTGCGGCGGCGATTTAGGATTGGATGAGAGGGCCGGCGCGCTGTGAATGGATCAAAATCAAAATCAATTTACCCTTCAATTAAGAAAGCGACCCCACATTAACTAGTCTCCCTTTTATTCTGGGTCATAATTGACCATGATTTTCGCACATAAAATATATGTTATACGTTGCAAAAATAATATAATTTGAAAGTACATTCAGATACGAACCAAATGATACAATTTTTGGTGACATGCATTCACATTTTGCTTGTCAAATACAGTACGTGGTCAAACTTTGACCCAAAATACGCAAAACAACAAAAAAATAATTCCAAGACCAGCGCCGCTCTTCCGCTCTTCTCCTCTTAAACCACCGCCGCTCCTCTCCTGTTCCAATCTAAATGCAGCGCCGCTCCTCTCCTCTTCCATTTCAAAACCACCGCCCCTCCTCTCCTGTTCCAGTCCAAAACCAGCGTCGCTCCTCTCCCATTCTAATCCAAAACCAGCGCTGCTCCTTTCCTCTTCCATTCAAAAACCACCGCCGGCGAGTGAAGGTGCTGTCGAGAAGTAGATCGATGGAGGAGTACAACCGATATGTGAGGATCGCAGACGGCGACCCTGTGAAGCTAGCTAGGATGTTGGAGATACAGTCTTGGTTTGACAACAAGGACCAACTAGCGGCGACGGCGACATCCATGGCCAAATATCTGCAACAGAGCGAAAAGGCGGCGATACTCCCGGAGGGAGTCGCGCCGGAGTACATAGAGCTGCTCCTCTGGGCCATGGAGCAAACAGATTCTCCGAATCCGATCGTGAGGGAGCGGTGGTGGGAGTATCGATCCCAGATGGAGCATCCACCAGAGATGAAGGATCGAGCATCTACAGGGTGCCGTTTGTGACGGTGTCCTGCCAGAGCGAGCCGGTGGAGTCTTCGTCGACCGAACCCAACTGCAAGAGGAGAAAAGCAGTTGGCCCGACTATGCTTCCCCGCCATCGTCTCCCTCGCCGTTCACATCGTCTCACGGGGTGGCTGTCTGCCGCCGAGGAATAGGAGGGGGCTGCCCCCCAGCCCAATAGTCGGGCAGGTTGTGAATTGTCAGGAGGAGCTTAGGGTTGTCAGTATTTGCAGGTTGTGAATTATGTTTTGTGTTGTGTATTTTGAGTGTACTTTCAGATATGAATGTCTTTTGAATTTCAGATTTGCAGTATTGAGCATATGAAGTATTTTATGAATTCTAGAGATCTATTTTTAGCACTTCAAAAATGTAGTTTCATAGGAGTATAAAAGTGCAGACAATGTGATTCTCAGAGAAGAAATTGCAAATTTCAGTTTCAGATAAGAAACTGCAACTTTCAGAGGCAGAGCATTTATATTAACACGGCCTTTTCAAACAGGGTTAACATCAATGTGGAAGTTTTATTCATGGTCGAAAATGGAACTACCAGCCAGTTAACATCATGCTGATCAACATTCATGCATATCACATCTTCATATGATGCACAGTCAAAATGCCCACACAATGTCGAGTGTGCGAAACACAGAGAAAACGAGGGACGAAGTTTTGGCAAGTGTTGGACGTGGTTTTGGGCTGCCCCGTCTAGGCTTTCATTTTTAACATGCGCAGCCCACGACCTCGGATGGGAGGTCCATAGGCCTGTTTGTATTTTCTTAGGGCCATCATGTATCGACCGGCCTATGGACCTCCCATCCGAGGTTTTATTTTTGGCAGCCCAATTTATTTATTTTTTTGAAGAAAACCCATAGGTCTGTTCTATTTTTCTATATAAGAATAGGAACGCCAGGTCCAACTTATGTTTCCCTTCTAACTATATTATATATATTTAAATTATTGTATATGTTATTATATATTATTTTTATTGTGATCATATATTTAACAGATACTTACATATGTAAGAAAACAATATCCCACATCTTATTAACTTATAAAAATAATTTCTTAACAAATAAAATCCTGGTTGTTTTGGCATGAAAATCCTAGTGATTGTGTACAAAAGCTTGGTAAGATTTAAGGACGAATGTAATAATATACTTATTATTTAAATATATTTATAACAAAATGCTCAACCCCTTTTTATTTTTTGATAACATTGCTGGCCCAACCCAACATTATAATTAGAATCAGCCCAGCAAAATCGTGTATTTCGAGAAAGTGCAAATGGCCTGTAATTTTTTAGGAAATAAAATAAATGGGCCGCATGGAGGCTACATTATTTGTTCACCCAGCCCAGCTAATGGCTGTAATTCAAAAAAGAAGATCAAATTGACTGTAAATTCTACTGCGCCAAAAAAAAGACTGTAAATTCTGAAAAAATGGGTTGAATACGTGCCACATTTTTGGATGCTGAAATGTGGGCCAATAGGTCGAAGCCAACGCAAGTCGTTGTCAGTTTAGTCAACAAATGATTCTGACATGTTAGCCGTTGGATTTACATCCAACGACCGGCATCCATCTTCAATCTCTCGTCTTCTTCCTCCAGCGCCGCCGGGACCACCTCCCGCCTCCTGCTGGTAGCAGCTCTGCTTAGCACGCTTCGCTATGAAGCGCTACTCCACCGTTGGCCAGGCCATCCCTCCACCCCTCCACACCTCCTGTTCTTCTCCACCGACTGCCGAACCACACCGCACTAGAACCAGTTAACCCTCGTACACCTCTCCGTCTGCGACTCTACTCCCGCGTCTTCCCATCTCCGGCTCGTTGCTGTCCGGGGCCTCGCCGTCGTCCACCACCTTGGATGCGCTCAGCGCGGCGTGGTCAACGAACGACACCATCGGAAGTAGACTGTGCGTGGAGAGGCTGACAGCTGGGTCCACGGCCGCACACAAGGAAATGCCTCCTTATTACGCGCAAAATAATGATTCCTCCACCTGACATCTGGGACCCACCGGAAGGGCCTCTGTATTTCGCGAAAATAATGTGCCCCCCGCTGACATGTCGGACCCATAGCTATCTTCGCACGCAAGGAAGTGCCTCCTTATTACGCACAAAAAAATGAATACTCCCCCTGCCAGCTGAACCCAGCATAGTGGGAGGCTGACTTGTGGGCCTACCAAGTTGACGGGGACGGAGGGCTTTGTCAACTTAGTCAATATGAACGATTCTAGCTCCTGTTACCGTACGATGTTCATCCAACGGCCGTAGTGCTTCTTCAACCTCTGGTCTTCTTGCTCCAGCCGCCCAAACCAGCGCCGGTCGTGCCGCGTGCTCCTGCCTCCCGTGGCCGGCTGTGATGCCGCGGAGGCCTCACCGCCCTACTACTCCCACCGCTGGCCAGGCCATCCCTCTACTCACCCACACCCCATGTTATTCTGCGGCTACAGCAGCCTCACACCGCAGCCGAACCAGTGAACCCTCGTACTCCTCTTCGCGTGGGCATCCACTGCTGCGTCTTCCCCGGCTCCGAGTCGTCCCCTTCCTAGTCCTCGCCGTCGTCCACCGCCGTGGTGCTCTCGGCGCGGCGTGGTCAACGTGGTCAAGGAACGACTTCCATCGGACGTGGACTGTACGTGGAGAGGCTGACAGCTGGGTCCACGGCCGCAGCAAGGAAGTGCCTCCTTATTACGCGCAAAATAATGATTCCTCCACCTGACAGCGGGGACCCACCGGACGGGCCACCGTATTTCGCGAAAAAAACATTTCCCCCTGACTGCTGGGACCCACCAGCTACATCTTCGCACGCAAGGAAGTGCGTCCGGGCAAAAAAAACGATTCGCCCCCCTGACTGCTAGGACCCACCAGCTACATCTTCGCACGCAAGGAAGTGCGTCCGGGCAAAAAAAACGATTCGCCCCCCTGACTGCTAGGACCCACCAGCTACATCTTCGCACGCAAGGAAGTGCGTCCGGGCAAAAAAAACGATTCGCCCCCCTGACTGCTGGGACCCACCAGCTACATCTTCGCACGCAAGGAAGTGCCTGACAGTCGGGACCCACCTGGTCGAAGCGTACGTAGCGTTGTCATTCTGGTCGCGAACGTGTACGTACATATATACTGGTGGATGTAGAGGCGCGCACGTGTCGTAGTAGAGGCGCGTACGTGGCGTAGTAGAGGCGCGCACGTAGCATGTACACGTATGTACAGCGGCCAGGGTGCAAGAAAGAAAATACGGCCACGTATGTGTACATACGGGCGGGGTCTCGAACGCCTACTCGCGCATACGTACGGCCAGGGCTCGTGTACATGGCTGGGTCGGAACGGAGAAACAACGTCGTCGTCGTGTTCATGGGGAGGCAACGGAATGCGTCGTGTTCATGGGGAGGCAACGGAATGCGTCGTGTTCATGGGGAGGCAACGGAATGCTTCGTGTTCATGGGGAGGCAACGGAATGCGTCGTGTTCATCGGGAGGCAACGGAACGCGTGGGAGCCAACCGGCTGGGTCGGAACGGAATGCGTGGTCGTGTTCATCGGGAGGGCTTGGACGGAACAGGCGATGGAAACGAGGCCTGGCATACCGCAAAACGGAGGAAACGGACCTCCTACGTTCGAAACGGGGTCCTGTTGATCGGGAGGGGTGTGGCGTACCGCAAAACGGAGGAAACGGACCTCCTACGGTCGAAACGGGGGTCCTGTTGATCGGGAGGGGTGTGGCGTACCGCAAAACGGAGGAAACGGACCTCCTACGGTCGAAACGGGGGTCCTGTTGATCGGGAGGGATGTGGCGTACCGCAAAACGGACGAAACGGACCTCCTACGGTCGAAACGGGGGTCCTGTTGATCGGGAGGGGTGTGGCGTACCGCAAAACGGACAAAACGGACCTCCTACGGTCGAAAGGGGGGTCCTGTTCATCGGGAGGGGTGTGGCGTACCGCAAAACGGGACTCCACGGGATACTGTTCATCTCCACCGTCGACCTCCTCCAGCCTCCACGGGCTCCTGTTCATCCAGCCTCCACCGCGCGCTACTCCACCGGCTACTGTTCAACCACCCCTCCACCGTCTACTGTTCATCCAGCCCTCCATACCACGGGGTCCTGTTCAACCACCCCTCCACGGGCACCCCTCCACCGTCTACTGTTCATCCAGCCCTCCACACCACGGGGTCCTGTTCATCCAGAGGCAACGCCACCGCTCACTGTTCATCCAACCCCCCCCCCTCCCGCAACGCTCACTGTTCATCCAATCGACCGGCTTCAGTTAGCAGCAGTAGCAAAGGAATCGCTCGATCGAGTTCAGTTAACAGCCATCGATCGATCGCTCGGGTTCAGTAACGCGTAGCCTGCAGTGCAATCGCTCGAGTTTAGTTAGAGCCCAACGCCTCGCTCGGGTTCAGTTAGAGCCACCGCCTCGCACACACGCGCGTACGTGTACGAGAGAAACGCGCATCGCTCGGCCCCCGACCTCCCACCGTAACCGGGCTCCCCGAAATTTTCCTCCCCCTCGCTTCTACCATGGTTTTTTCCGTCATGGACGGCCCAAAGAATGTCATGCAGCTGCGTCTCCGGCCCGCCCAGGACGAAAAGCCCATTTTCTGTCATGATTTTTTGTCATAGAAATAGGAGTCCACCACATCTATGATGATACCGGGTTTTGTCACAATTATCGTCATAGAAGTGTCATATGTATGACAGATTTTTTTTCCTTCGGCCCAAAATGTCACGGATGTGTCTTTTTTTGTAGTGGTAGCCCAGCCACGCTATCTGTCGCTGTCGCACTCCAGGCGGTGCCCACAACCTGCGTCAAGTCCAGGTGGCGTTCCCAAGCCACCTCGTATTTAAATGAGCGTGGCCCCAGTTTGCATGCATGCACATAGTCATATCTGAGCAACAGTGGTATTTGATCTGATGAAGCTGCCGTCTTGTGTTCCAAATTTGCATTTGGATAGGCTAGGATCCAGCTTGGGGTAGCTATGCATCTGTCCAGGCGCACCCGAGTATATGTACCACCCGTCACCTTTTTCTCGAAAGTCCAACTGTTTCCTCTGTACCCTATATCAACCAAACCACATGTATCAATCGCGTCCCTGAACGCATCCATCTATGCTTGGCTTCGGTTACCAACTCCGTCGTGCTCATTGGCCTGCAAAACCTCATTGAAGTCTCCTATTACTGCCCAAGGGAGGTTACTGGCATTGGTGATGCCCCGCAACATATTCCAGGTCTTGTACCTTTCTGGGACTTGAGCTCCACCATACACAAATGTAACTCTGCTTTTGACATCAACAAAATTATCTGCAATCACATCAATGTGGTACTCGGAATACCCAATAACTTCAATCTTTATTGAATCATTATTCCAAAAAATTCCTAGCCCCCCACTTCTACCATTGCTACTCACAGCAAAGCTTTTATCAAAGCCTAAAATACCCGCAAGATTCTCCACTCGGGAGCCCTCTATTTGAGTTTCTAGAATACATACGATAGAGGGGGCATGTTGCTTTGTCATATCACGAAGCTCTCGAACTGTCGCGGGTTTGCCAGCCCCGCAACAATTCCACACTAGGAGACTCATTGCTTTAGGCACGACCCATCTTGGGGGCCCGCCAAACGCTCATCATTGTTTAAGCTTGCAATAACAGTCATCACGGTCCCCTTGTCCGGACCCGGCGGTGTGAGCTTATTGCTCTTTGGTCCTTGCTTGGATGTAGGGCTAGGAGGCACTTGTCTGCCGGTGAGCTCCGGCGTCGTGTTCTCTCCATGTGTTAACATGGGCATGGGTCCCAGGAGTGGTAAACCCGTTCCAGCAACCTGTCCAGCCCCTCTCTTCCTATTTCCTTCAACTTCTGGCATGGCTGGCTCGTAAGCGTCCTCATCCATATCTGCCTCCTTTGACCCATGGTTCCACCCCTGGTTTTGCTAAGCGTCCTCTATTGGCTCCTCTTCCCTCCCCAGGTCCAGTGCCTGGACCTCTGAACCATGTAGCTCTTAGATCCTTGAAAACCATAGCCTTTGGAGGATGAACACCATTGCCACACACTCCTTAAACAGGTGCCCTAGATTTCCGCACACCGCACACCAATCAGGCAGCCTTTCATACTTGACACGGAAGATCTCTCTCTTCCCTTCCACAACCAATGAAACCGCGTTCTTAGGAGAGGGGTGATTTGGAGCTCGGGCTCAGCTGCTCCCGATATCTTCCAGTGTTGGGATGCGAACAAATCCAGTTGGAGTGGCAGTTGCGATCGCTGATAAATGAGAGATACGGTGGAATACGATAGCAAACAGTTGATAGTACGGGGGCCGTGCGCGTAGAGGCCTCACGGACGCCGCGGCGCGTTTGTCTGGGCCGTGGACCTGCACGTTGTCTTTTTGTCTGGGCCGTGGACCAGGACGTCTGCTTTTTTTCCTGGGCCAGGGATCAGATAATGGGTCCGTGACGGGAGTCGTTGTCTGAGCCGCCTGCCGGTCGGCGGGGCACACTGAGCGTGCACGTGTGAGGGAGAGAAAAAAGAAAAGGATATCTCCTTCGATTCGCCTGGTTCCTTCTGGAGACCGCCGCTGGCCGCCGTCCTCAACTGCTGCGCGGGTAGAAAAGGTGTGGAGCTGAAGATCCCTAATGCAGAACAGACACTTATGCAAGCGATTCGCTATCGATTTCGTAGGTTCCTCGTTCGGGAGGAATTTGCTGATAACCTTGAATAGCCAGATCCTCCTTTACTTGTTACAGAATGGGGCTGGGAATCATGATGCTGATGCGGCGAACAGTTGGTCTGGTATGGCTCAGGTGGCCGGCGAAGATGACTCGCCCGTCGCGCAAGAGGATCCCCGGCGTCGCCGAGCTGCATCTCCGACGAGGTCTGCTAAGTCAACCGACCGGGTGGACTAAAATGTTAGCGAACAAATCCAGACGCCCCACGACAGAAACCCACCACCATCCCCTGATGCATCTGTGGTTACTGTCTACATAGGAAAAAAACTGCTAGAACTGAGCTCTGCTAGGCCATGAATTTAGTTTTTGTTACTTAACCGTCTGCGGAAAAATGCAAATTATTTTTGCATATGCAAAAGATGAATCTTTCAGTTTGGGAAAAAAAGTTCACGCATGCTCATACCAATTTACATGTGAGATATGCTAAAAACTGAATCTGTGTTAGATCATCAGTACTTTAGTGATCCAAAAGCTCTTATATTTCTTTAAGGTGGAGTTATATGAATATTTTGATATCATGATTTATTTTTCAGACACTTTTAACACATTTAAGATGATGTTCTCGCATTTGAGAGGGGCACCTGGCTAGTTAAGTAGTTAAAAAACTCAATGAAAACATACACACGGTCTACTGAATCTCAGTTGATTGGAATCTGATACTGAAAGCTCATACTATTCCAAACTGCTGGACGTAAGTCGCGGAAGGTAGCAAGATGGACCAGCTTAGCCTCGTTGCCAGCAGGGGGTGCAACAGAAAAAGAATCTGTGGTAGATTGTTCGCCGCCGGTGGGGGTTGCTGCACTTGGGGAAGGGCCTGCGCCTGGATCTAGCCCTGGATGGCAGCAGGAACCACCTGGGGCGCCCCGTTGCCCTGCTGGACACCAAATCTCTGACCGGCTGGGTGCATTCCGGCTTGCCGAGCGGTGGCGATCTGGTGAGGGGTCATCCTTCTGCAGTACGCTAGCTGGAACTCGAAGAAACGACACTGGCGTGCCTGCACAGAAAAAGAAAGGGAAAACCACATGCATTAGGCAGGTCTGAGCTTTCACAACTGATCTGTAGGATGCGACACATTCTGATTCGGAAGAAGAACTTACATCGTAACACACACATTTGTAGAACCGCTCCCCTGCTTGTTGTCCGGATCTCTTGACGTTGGTGACAACCTGGTCCCCGCAGAACAGGCACGACATGACAGGGAGAAGCCAATCCGCTGGGATGGGGAGAGAGGTTGACGACGATGCGGACATGGCGTCGAGGATGAGGTTGCAGATGGAGATGGATGCGGATGGAGAAGGGGATGGATGAGCAGTAGGAGACTTGACAGAATAAATGGCTGCGTTGGGCGGATGGCGAGCGAGTAGCTCACGGCATTTATGGCCGGGCGACGCCGTCTTAGTGGGGAGCGGTTTCATACGGCCCATTATGGCTCAGATAAACAGCAGAGCCATCCCTTGCCTTCCTGTTCCACGACGGCGTTGCAACGCCCCGTCTCAATAAATGCGCGGCTGCAGCGGATGGGAAAACACCATATACGGCTGTGAAATGCAAAAAGACGCACGGATCTTGACGCGAACTATCGGCATAGATATCGGGATCAGCTAATGGATGAGAAAAGCTTACTTTCCGGGTTACCCTTCGGACTTTCAGCTGTGGCAAAGGCTCCGAGTCGGAGGGGAGTAACGTTACCTCTTCAATCACCGGGTTACTGGCGCCGGTGTCGTCCTGATAAGGCGGACAGCATCAGACAACATATACTGCAAGAATTTAAAAGGTTTAAGGGTTACCTCTGACTCGGAGCTATCGCTTAATTGCAGCAGCTCCGAAGCAGTGGGTCTGTTTCCCTTTTTGCGAGGGGCGGCTCTCTTGGCAGCTTTCTTCGCCTTCCTGGCCTTCTTGGCCGCCTCATGGTCATACTTGACCCGCCAGAATTTATCATCAGCCTGCGAAATACAGTAATGAGCTCTTAGTAAAAGGACAGGTAAAACAAAATGGAAAGGTTAAAGTCAGCGGCTTACCGCTGGGGCTGGATTGGTCTTGCAGAACGGGGCTAGCCCGGTTCTTCCACAGTCTGCCAGGCTCTCGTTTAGCAGAGCCTTGGTCTCTTCTTCAGCAACGTCTTCTGGAAGATCATTGCGACTGTGCCTCTGCGGGTCATCCTTTCGCCCGGTGTACTCACACATTAAGCCGGGGCAGCGGCTCAACGGGATCACCCGCCAAGAGATCCAGACCCGGACTAGGTCTATTCCGTTCAGACCGTTGCCTAGCAGGGCCTTGATCTTATTGATCGTTGGAAGCAGAGGCTGGCGTTCCGCGGCAGACAGCTTGTCGGATAGCGGATGATTCGGCTCCAGGCGCGTTGGGCGAAAGCCGGGCAGCGGGCTTTCATCAGCCGGGGACGTGTCTTGGCAGTAGAACCAAGTCATGTTCCAGTCCTTGGGGTGACTTGGCGGTTCTGCGTAAGGAAATAGGCAGTCCCTGCGCCGTTGGATGGAGATGCCGCCTAGTTCTAGACTTGGGCCGTTTGCGCACTCGGTTTGGCGGTTCAAATAAAACAGCTCTCTGAAGAGCAGCAGACTCGGCTCTTCTCCAAGATATACTTCACAAAAAACTTGGAAGTTGCAGATGTTGGATACGGAATTGGGTCCTATATCCTGAGGCCGAAGGTCAAAAAAGTTGAGCACGTCCCGGAAGAATTTTGAGCCAGGCAGTGCGAAGCCCCGGCTCATATGGTCTGCAAAAATCACTACCTCCCCGTCCCTCGGCTGAGGTCTCTCTTCGGACGGGTCAGGGGCACGGTAGGACATCACTTCCTTCCTGGGCAGATATCCGGACTTAACAAAGTTGGCCAGGGTCTCATCAGTGATGTTGGATCTCATCCAGTTGCAAGTGATGGGAGCTTTGGGAGGCATGGTGACGGTTGGTGATCTATGATAAAGAGGAAAGTGTCCGGGTTAATTATAAGCCGGAGTTTATCATTCAAGTTACAATGACGGCTTATAAAGGGGACTAATGGTATGTATTGACATGGTGGGTTATTTAAGCCGTCGGAGCATTCAGGATGAGTTGGTCATCTGCGGCTTACTACGGTTAAGTCGGAAGATACTACAGAGCATGGTTCTCTTTAAACCGGAAAAGTTCTACGGCGCGTGTTTTCTTTAAGTCGGAAATATAAGTCGCCAAGATTCAAGGGTTGCAGTTTTTACTAAGTGTGGTAGAACAGATTTCATACATTACAGTAACTTTTTCGGATCAAAATGGTCGGGCAAGATGAAAATTTTCTAGACCTAAAGAAACAGAAACAAGAGAAGTTCTTAAGGTGGAACATGGTTTTTAAGCAGTGAAAAGAGGATTTTTTGCAGATAGAATGGACCTCGAACAGTTACTGCAAAGGGTCTATGAAGAGTTAAGATCAACGGGGGCAGTGGCTACAGGGGTTACCGAAACTTGCGGCAATGGTGAAGAACGCGAAGAACACAAGATGAACCCTACCACAGATTTGTTCTAGCAAGGCAGGGAAGACTCACCGGAGTTGAGGAAGAGCGAAGGTCGCCGCCGCTATCTGGTCCGGGTCAGGGTGATGCAGCGGCCGGGTCGGTGAAGATCAGGGGCGCGACGGCGGCGGCGGCGGCAGAAGCTCGGGCAGAGGAACGACAGCGCGAGGAAGAAGAAGGAGAGTGTGAGAAGAGAGTGCCGGGCCGGCCTATTTATAAGGCCGAGTCATAAGTGGGCGCGGGATTCAAGGAGGCCACGGCGTGGTTATCTCCCCCTCACGGCGCCTCGATTTTCGCAAAGACAGTAAAAGCAAAGATCCGTTGCGGATCTGGCGGAGTAAAAAACGGACTTAATGGAGGATGACGTCACGGCGGATTATCCGGAGTCCAGAGGATGACGTCACTCCGGGTTATGACTTTCACATGAATGGTAAGCCGGAGAATTTTTCTGTCTGCAGAGCTGAAGATTGACACGAGCCGGCTCAAGTCAATCTGGGGCCTAATGTTGAGGATATAGACCTGGGGGTCACCCGCCAGGAGGGCCGGGTTACTCCAAGGATCATTACCAGAAGCCCGGAGCTAAGTTTCAGGATAATGGGCCAGAGATGGGCGGAGACCCGGATATAGCTTAAAGCCCGTAGTTACAATCATTGTTATAGTAGACTTGTAGTGTAAGGCAAGTATTGTTTAGAGTCCGAGCCGGACACTCTTATGAGCCGGCCGGGACTCTAAGGGCTGCTGGGCGTCAGCCTCCCTATATAAAGGGACGACCCGGCAGCGGTTTAAGGGCGACAACAATTGGATCGAGAGCCGGGCATAGCTGTTTAGCTCCCTGGCAATCGTAACCCTAATCAATAACACCTCGAACTGGACGTAGGCTTTTACCTTCACCGTAAGGGGCCGAACCAGTATAAACCCTCGTGTTCCTTGTCCCGTTTAACCCCTTCAAGCTTCCCAATTGCGATGGCTCCACGACTAAGTCCCAACCCGAGGACATCTGCCGTGACAATTCCACGACACACGGATCTTGACGCGAACTATCGGCATAGATATCGGGATCAGCTGAGCCCGAGCTCAGAAACAGATTTTCGGTTCTTGAGAGGCTTGGTTACATCAATCTTTACCCGAACTCGTACAAAATTTCCTTCAAAGTCGACTTGGGCTCGGCATAGATATATTGACACGAGGAAAATTGTTCAGCCTTTTGCCGCTCGGTCCTTCAGCCCACCATCGCCCACGGCCCACGCCACAAGAGATTGGCCGCCTGGCCCTGCGGCCCAGCGATTACCACCCTGTTGGCTCAGCGCCGCCCTTGCGCCGACCGGACTCCGCGGCCGCCGCGCCTTCTCACCGACTGCCAGTGCCAGCCAAGGAAAGCCCCGCCGCGTCGCGTCAGCGCTACGCTGATCCGTCAGCGGAGTGAAGTAGGCCGTTTCTGGCGGCGGGGAAGGGGGTCTTTCGTAGCAACGGCGAGCCCCCTACCCTAAACCCTAGGTGCGACTCGCCCCAGCCAAGCGCTGTTTCCGGATCCCCCCCCTTCGCCGGCGATGAACCGGCGGCCGGAGCTCTGCAGGAACTACCAGCGCGGCAGGTACCCCCATCCGTCCCCGCTCTGATTCCACCGCGGCCACGGATTCCGATTGGTTGCCCTTGCCCTGGCCCCGCCGCGCGCGCACGCCGTGGATTTGTATGTAATGCCGGTTCTGGATGCTGCGTGCAGCTGCAAGTACGGGGCGCAGTGCAGGTTCGTGCACGCCAACTCCAACCAACAGCAGCAGCAGCAGGCGAAGCCCAACCCCTTCGGGTTCGGCGCCGGGAGCAGGCAGCAGCCGCAGCAGCAGCCGTTCGGTGTGCAGTCCCAGCAGTTTCAGCAGCAGCAGCAGCAGCAGCAGCAGAAGCCCAATCAATTTGGGTTCGGCGTGCAAGGCGGCGCCGCCCAGCAGCGGAACGAGCCTGGCCCGGCCAAGGTTCGTCTGCCTCCACCTTAATGGGAAGAGTTCTTCCTCTGTATGATATTTCATCAATTGCACAATTATATCATTCATATGGATAGCTGTGTGTGACTGGTGAATTGTTGTGTCAGCCTTTTCAAAATAAGTGGGTGAGGGATCCCTCGGCGCCGCCGACGAAGCAAGCGGAGGCGCAGCCAGCACCGCAGGCGGCCCACACGTGAGTCTCAATGCCATGATGCTATAATACTTTTGATCTTGCTTGACTTGGTTATGGGCGAGTCACTAACATCGCAAGTTCTTCTCCCAGATCCTGTACAGACCCCGAGTCCTGCAGGCAACAGATATCTGATGACTTCAAGAATGAGGCTCCCCTGTGGAAGCTTACTTGTTATGCTCATCTCAGAAGGTAAATCGCACCTTATGCTGAATGCTGCTTCAACAGCTGCCCTAGGCTATGTAGATGTTTATGCGCATAATATTTGGTTTTGTTGGCACACAGTGGTCCTTGTGACATTACGGGGGATATTAGCTATGAGGAGCTGAGAGCTAAAGCATACGAAGAGGGCAAACAAGGGAAGCCTATGCAGTCAATAGTAAGCTTACTGGCAGTACCACCCTTTCTTTTTCATGGTATTTTTTGGCACTTGAAGTATTTAGTCAAACATTACTGCGACTACATTGTTTTGATCTCATATGTACTAGCGCAATGCTATGTAAGTTGTAACACAAATTTTTTATGGAATTTTTTGTTACATTAGCAAGTGGTTACTATATGTACCTTGTGTTCCTGCATTCCTGCTTTATCATCGTTGGTAGAGTCATAGAGATATGTGGAAACTTTCCTTGTGGACATGGTCTATGCCCGTGAAAATGCTCCAACATAGAGACTTCTAAGTGTGGGTTTAACAAAAAAAAAAAGATCGACCTTTGTAGACTGGTCACTGTAAAGTTGGTTAATTGTTTCCGAAATTTCTTAAGAACAAACTATCATTCCTTAATTTTTCTTTCTTCAGGTTGAAGGAGAAAGAAATCTACAAAATGCAAAGTTGACGGAGTTCACTAATTTGCTGAACAAGGCACGTGCAACACCAAGCTTTCCTACTGCAGGCTCCTTCCCAGAAGTGAAAAATAACTCAACCTTTGGGAGTTCTCAAACTAATGGACCACCTGTGTTTAGTAGTTTCAATCAACTTGGAGCAGCAACAAATTTTGGATCTGGGCCAAGGTAATACTCTGATTATGGTCTTGAATAAACTGTTGATTCGGTTACTCTGTTAGTAGTCGGCGTTTTCAAGAATACTCGGTTACCATAAATTGTTATGAATATGACTGATCATTTTTCTTTGCATCAATATGAGTGATCATGTTTATTGTGTTCTTGTGTTTATAATCCGAACTAATGTATCTTATGCAGAACTGCCACACCAGGAGTTCCAATGAATACCATTTTCGGTCAGCCTACACAGTCTACTCCATCGTTTGGTGCCCCTACTTTTGGCAGTACTGGAATGAGATTTGGAGTTCCAGGTATATGTCTTGTTGATCTTTGAAACTGTAGTTCTAGTTTTTGGGTCTAAGTTCAAACTAGCTTCATGATTGAACTATGTACAAGAATTACTGAATAGAGCAATTGAAATTATGGTCTAATATGCACTGGGCCTAGAAATTTTACTTCTTTTTTCTCCTCAAATTGTGTTAACTGTCATGAATGTTTTTATCTGTTCACCACATGCAAATGGGTACAGCGAAATGATCAAGATGAAAGGCCTGTTGAATGAAAATGCAAAGAGAATATTTGCATTTCCCCTTTTGATGTACAATGTCAAATTTTGTTTTATGTTACTCTTTGGATATTCTTTCATGTCAACATTGAGCTCAAACCTAAATTGGTTGCATATCTGCATGACTACGCCATCAAAAACGATTCCATACGATATGTTGCCCCAGATGAACAATAAAATTAACTAACGGTCTGAAATCAGATTACTTTTAACTGTTTGAGTCTATCCTGTCTCCAGATGCTTTTTCTGATTTCTGACCGTTAAATAATTTGGCACATATTGATAAATGAATGTTATACAATCATTTTTGGCAAGTTCCACGAGGCTGTTTCCGTCTTGTGTATGTGCACCATGAGGAACCAGGAATGGAATCTGAATGTACATATTCGCTGTCCTGGTGTATGACGAAATTCTTTTGAACAATGATGCAAACTATTAAATTTCACAATATTGTCATAATTGTTATTCCATAGCAGGAAGTTCTACTGTTGCATGAAAGAAGGTGGTGCATTTGGCATTCATCAAGTGAAATTATGACCACTGGACAGAGATATGCATTAGCACAAATACATCGCACCTGTTCAAAAGTTCATTCTTTGCCTTGCATATTAAGTATTCAACAATCTTCTTTGAAATAGATCCTGTTATTTTCACCCTCTTATGGTTATAAACATTTGCTTATATCCCTTCTTTAGGAGATCTGCAGAAATTATTGTGCTTGGGTGCCTTTTTAACATTTTCAAAAGTTGCATATGCAGTTGGGAGCCATACATCAAAGCAATCATTTGGGAGTTACCAAGGCTCGAGCATGTCCAGCAACAGCAATTTTCAGAACTCTACTTCGTCTGGCCATCACAGAGACATTGATAAGCAGTCAGTGGAGTTACTTAATGGGATGACACCACGTACAAGTGCCATGGACCAGGCACCTGTTGAGTAAGTTCCTTCATTATTCTAATTTATATATGTACTCTGGGCAAGAACCATAACCCATTAATGAGAAATAATTGAACACAGATTCTTAGATTATGTGGTGAAGGTTTTCAGTGTATTACTTCCTTTAATATTCTTAGTAGAAATATTATTTGTACAAGTTTCAATTAATATTTGTACTACTTTCTTTACTATAAAATTATATGCTCCTTGGTAAGACACAGTTTTAGGAGAACATAAAAAATCAATTAAACCTGGCTGTTTAACCATATTATAATATATTTTGTTACTTTGTTGATTTTGACTTATGAATTTATAAAGTATCTATCTGTAACAGAGTGAAGTTTCACTACTTGTGCTTACCCTTGCCCTATGTTTTTATTGAACAGAGACAGTAGAAATGAAAAACAGGATGATAGCATTTGGCTGAAGGAAAAATGGGAAATTGGACAGGTGTGGCTACTTTCCTCATATACATCTATGGTTTTATTTCTTAAGAATGTTTGGCCACAAACAATTGTCTTTCCTGGTGGCAGATTTCTAGTTGTTTCTGTAAATTTCTCTTCACCATTATGGCAAGATCACGTTACTTCTTAACTGATTCACAAGCTGTGGCATGCGTGCATAGCTCATCTCCAAGTTATCTCCAGCATCTAAATTGGTGACACACACACGATTTTGCTGCTTCTTTTTGAAGGCATAATATTTTAGTTATTAGGAATTTATGCCTTGATGTCTTATCTGTTTACTTACATTAAAGTAGGTTCTTCTCCTGCTTTGCTTTATCTTAATTGTATACCAACTATAGGGAGCGCATATAAATTTTTCTGTGTCTGGATAATTAGACATTCCTGGTGGGAGTCTGGAAAAACAGTGAAACTTCTGCTAGGAGATATACTGAATGCTTCCTCGTTCTATATGAAAACTGTGTAGCATAAATGTTACTGCTGAGCTAGTTTTTTATGTTATCAAGTTTGCGGTATTTATTTACACGAAACTCCTTTTCAGATACCGCTGGATGAGCCGCCACAGAGGCATGTTAGCCATGTATTCTAAGAAGTCGCGGAATTTTGCAATTGTGGAGGCATGATCCTGTCAATGCCCTTTAGTGGTTTCTTTCTATGTAGTTGAGGTGGCATCAAAGTCTCCTCCTCCTGAGGTATATATTGATTGTTTTTGATCCTCCCTTGTCTCCAAGAAATCTCGTCTGCCGTTTCTGTTTCTGACCGCATATCGATTCTGCTATGTTTCAGCTCAGTGATGATACGGAGAAGCAAGCTGGAGAGTGTACAATAATGTAGATGAAGGCAGATCGATTCGATGCGGTGCTTGGCACCACTTACTTTTGCTTGCCCCCGTTTACAGAAGGCAACTAGAGGTAGAAACTATAGAAAGCAAACAGTTGACCAGTCTCTGCTGCATGTAGTACATCATGTGTTTATTACATGCCTTATTCATGAAGTGATATGCGGAGGAACCAAAGTAAACCGGAACTGATTCTAGCCGAACAAAAAAGAAAAAGAGTGAGAAGTAAACCAACACTTAACACGCTGTGAAATCAAAAGATGCGTGAAGGTGTTCACATTCAACGGATGTTGGATAGTAGTACCTGTTTCGAAACTCAATGCGCTTGTGTAACTGGATGACAATCCAGCAGCAACTGGATAACAAACATAAACTTCCTACTTCCTAGCATGAGTTTTCGCAAGTTGCTCTTCCGTCTGTTGCCATGTCTTAAGAAACGTGATCATGCAAGGCCATGTTTTCAGATTAGTACCACCTTTCTGCGGTTGCCCTGTGCTGGTGCCGTGCAAGGCCGAGAAAGGTCGGCAGGAGCGATGCGACGCCACGTCCACGCGTGTCCGGCCTCGTCCTCACTTCTCACCAACCAGTACCACCGCTCCTCCTCCGCCATTACTCGCCGCCTAGCTACTGCTAGTCTGCTACTGCTGCGAGGACGGCATCCTTGCATGCTCCATCCGTGAACGCTCCATCCAGTGCAGCTTTGGAAGCGCATGTTGCTTTCATTTCGCGGAGTTTTAGGCCGACACGGACGCAGACAAGCTCCGCTGTAACGAATTATTGGGCTGCCCCTCCTCCGCCAAAAACGTGCTAGACCGGGGGAGCAGCTGCGCGTGTCACTCCTCCTTAGTCTGTTTAGCATAAATGGAAGGGAAAGTGCGCGAAGCAAGAAACACGGGACACATGCATGTGCGTGTGGAAGGAGCTCGTAATAACAAAAAAAAAAGTAACATCCACCGTCACGACCCTTCCTTTTGGCCGGTCCCATGTTGCCCGATCAAGTCAAGGAAAAGGCGCGCCAAGGGTCTCTCGTGGTGTATATACTACCCTGCAGAAGATGCGCACGACGACGAGATCATTATCACTAGCAAAGAGGAAAAGCTCGTTCCCTCGGAAAACACAAGAGGACGAACGGGCTCGTCGCAAAGAAGAAAAGAGGATGGAGGCAGAGAAAGCAAGAAACAAGCAAAGCATCGTCTATTCTCAGGCGGCACGTAAAAATACGCTTTCTCCGTGTGGTGCAGCAGCGACGCCGTACTCGTGTGATGTGAGTGTTCATGCTCGTTTACAGTTGGACCTTGCCGGGGAGGTTGGGCCATGGCAAGAGGCAAGCGGGGCCACGCACCGGCACCAAGGATCGAGCGAGCTCCATGTCCACGTACTGTGCATGCTACGATTGGGCCATGATCAACCTCTCGTAGCAGTAGCATCATTCCCATGGCCCGTCGACATGATCCATTGCAGTGCATTGCATTGATGGCTTTGCCACGATACAATGATGTCAAGTGAACTGGACCAGGACCGACGAGTTAATGATGGGATAATCGACCGATTCGTCTGTCTGCTATATCACCACATGTACTAAGAGCATCTACAACTGCATGTTGCAAATTTGCCCTCAAATGTCCAAAAAAAAATGACCCTCCGGACCTCGAATTTTACTATTTGCAATCACATACCCTATATTACATGCAGAGCCATGCACGACGATCATCCCGTCCATCTCGGGCCAGCGGGACTGTTAAAACACACCGAAAATTGCTCATACTTAAGATTTTCACAGCCGTATTAGTCCTACCTCGCCGTGTGACGAGCTGGTCGACCGGCTTAAATAACCAGGTTGTCCAGAAGCGATAAGCCTATGCCATCATTGCATCCTTTGTTAAGAAGATAGACTGTCACTATGAATCTTCTATGTTTATCACGTAGAAGATTCATAGTCACGGTCTATCTCCTTCACAAGGAAACATTCATGTCAGTAGTGCTTTTTATGAATCACAATGTGTCAATAGAAATGGACAAGAGAAACATTCACGTCAGTACTACTTTCTATGAATCACAATGTGTCGATAAAAATAATAAAAATCTACTGTCATTGTAGTAGGGGTATCAACGTATATGACCGAGTCAAACTTGTCACTCGATGAACAATCATCAGTTGATAAAATGCAGTCTAGTGTCAAGTTATCTCATTCCCACAAAGAGAATTGATAGACCTACACAACAATAGAGAAGCTTGCCGCCATCCTTCGGTGCGGCTATTTAGGCATCCGCTTCGCGCGACGACGTGGGACTAAAATTTGGGAGAGGAAGGAGCTTCTGTCGCTGCAGGTGGGACCACTAGGATCTGCAGCGGTGTTAGAGCATATTTCTCCCTTAGTGGTTTTGGTGATTGATATATGCTTTTGCGGGCTAATGGTGTGCATTGAGCATTTCAGAGAATCTATCATATGGCACAAGACGATTCGTGCCCCTCGGAGATATTGCGAAGACGGTTGTTTTCTTACGTTTCATTTTCGGTGGATTTGAGTCGTATGATCACCGCACTATTAAGAGGGGGTCCGCTTCAGAAAGGTTTGGGTGGAATCGACACGTACACAGTCTTTTTGCATCCTCTTTCCTTCCTGGCACTGGAGCGTGTCCTTCCTTGTGCATGGGCTTTCTTGAGGCACATAAGCGGTAGTATCGCTCTGCACCATGGTAGTACCGCTCCAACGGTACCTCCGCCTATTTTTAGTGCTCTGTAAATGGGCGGTAGTAGGGCGATATCGGCGTGGTAGTACCGCTCCAGCGGTACTGCGGCTCTGACTAGCACCCCACTACCGCAGATTTATTGGGCATCTAACAATTAAGCGGAAGTATCGCTCCGGAGCAATAGTACCGCCCCGGCGGAACTACCGCTGGGAGTACCGCTTTTTTTAGTCCTCTAGACTGCTTTGTCCTTCGAGCGGAAGTAGAGAGACAGTAGCCAGCGGTAGTACCGCTCTGGGCGGCACTACCACACTGTCCTTTTCTACTACCGTTGTTTCTGCTGGTTGCTCAACACTTCGCAGTAGTACCGCTGGTGGGAGCGGTAGTATCGCTCCAGCGGCACTACCGCCTCCCTGACTTGTTCAGTTGAACACCATTGCTGGAAAATCCATGCCAGCGGAAGTACCGCTCGCCAGAGCGGTACTACCGCTTGTGCACGGGCTGAAGGGGCATAACGGTTGGAATCTTTTCCCCACTATATAAGTGAGTCTTCTTCTCCAAGTGGACTCACCTCTTCCTCCCCCAAGCTCCATTGTTGCTCAAAAGCTCATTCTTGCCCGATCTCTCTCCCTAGCCAATCAAACTTGTTGATTTCCTAAGGATTGGTTAAGAAGGCCTAGATCTACACTTCCACCAAGAGAAATTTGATTCCCCCCACTAATCCCTTGTGGATCTTGTTACTCTTGGGTGTTTGAGCACCCTAGACGGTTGAGGTCACCTCGAAGCCACATCCTATTACGGTGAAGCTTCGTGGTGGTGTTGGGAGCCTCCAATTTGGTTGTGGAGATTGCCCCAACTTTGTTTGTAAAGGTTCGGTTGCCGCCTTCAAGGGCGTCACTAGTGGAATCATGGCATCTTGCATTGTACGAGGGCACGAGGAGAATACGGTGGCCCTAGTGGCTTCTTGGGGAGCATTGTGCCTCCACACCGGTCCAACGGAGACGTACTTCCCCTCAAAGGGAAGGAACTTCGGTAATAGATCCTCGTCTCCACCATCTCCACTTGTGGTTATTTATTACCTTTACTTTGTGCAAGCTTTACTTGTGTTGTATCTCTTGCTTGCTTGCGTTGTTGTTGTTGCTAGCATCATATAGGTTGTTCACCTAGTTGCATATCTAGAAAACCTTTTTGTTGCTAAATCTAATTTGTTAAGAAAAGCTAAAAATTGGTACTTGCCTATTCACCCCCCTCTAGTCAACCATATCGATCCTTTAAATTTATTAGAGCCTCGTCTCTTTATTAAGGGTTTCACCACCCGAAGAGTATGGTTGACGACGAGGATAGGGTTGATGAAGTACCCGAGGCCGTGGAGTTGAACTCGGTCACCCGAGATGATTTAAATGAAGCTATGGATTCACTTAAGGCGTCTATGACGGTCGAGGTCAAGTCCATGCTTAAAGAACTACTTGAAGGGTTGAAATCTTCTACCGATCCGTTGCAAATTCCGGTAAGAACTCGGTCACCCGAGAGGCCAATTCCGGCAAGGAATCAGCTAAAGGTACTTATACCTCCTCCCCTCATGATAAGAATGGTATGGGAACTCATGCCTCGGTTCCCCCTCCCCCGGTCTATGGAGGACCGATCCCCACACCTCATATTAACAACCTTGGTCCTCGTCCTAAGCTTGTGAAGAATGATTTTGCTAATTGGGTTTTCTCATTGATACATCCATTTTGCATCATGTTTTACTACTGTTATTTATATTGTTTTTATGTATAATAATGCTTTTTGGAGTAATTCTAATGCATATTCTCTCATAATATGCAAGGTTCACACAAAGAGGGAGAATACCGGCAGCTGGAAATCTGGACCAGAAAAAGCTACGTCAGGCTACCTATTCTGCAAAACTCCAAATGAGCTGAAACTTCACGGAGAATTTTTATGGAATATATAAGAATTATTGGAGCAAATAAGTACCAAAGGGGCCCCACCAGGTGGGCACAACCCACCTGGTGCGCCAGGGAGCCCAGGCGCTCCCTGGTGGGTTATGCTCTCCTCGGCCCACCTCCGGTGCCCCTCTTCTAGTATATAAGTCATTTTGACCTAGAAAAAATAAGGAGAGGACTTTCGGGACGAAGCGCCGCCGTCTCGAGGCGGAACTTGGGCAGGAGCACTTTTGCCCTCCGGTGGAGCGATTCCGCCGGGGGAACTTCCCTCCCGTAGGGGGAAATCATCGTCATCATCATCACCAACAACTCTTCCATCTTGGGGAGGGCGATGTCCATCAACATCTTCAACAACACCATCTCCTCTCAGACCCTAGTTCATCTCTTGTGTTCAATCTTTGTACCGGAACTATAGATTGGTGCTTGTGGGTGACTAGTAGTATTGATTACATCTTGTAGTTGATTACTATATGGTTTATTTGGTGGAATATTATATGTTCAGATCTATTATGCTATTTAATACCCCTCTGATCTTGAGCATGATTATCATTTGTGAGTAGTTACTTTTGTTCTTGAGGTCACGGGATAAATCTTGTTGCAAGTAATCATGTGAACTTGATATGTGTTCGATATTTAGATGGTATGCATGTTGTGATTCCCTTAGTGGTGTCATGTGAACGTCGACTACATGGCACTTCACCATATTTGGGCCTAAGGGAATGCATTGTGTAGTAGTTATTAGATGATGGGTTGCGAGAGTGACAGAAGCTTAAACTCTAGTTTATGCGCTATTCCATAAGGGACTGATTTGGATCCAAAAGTTTAATGCTATGGTTAGATTTATTCTTAATACTTTTCTCGTAGTTGTGGATGCTTGCGAGGGGGTTAATCATAAGTAGGAGGCTTGTTCAAGTAAGAACAACACCTAAGCTCCGGTCCACCCACATATCATATTATCAAAGTAGCGAACACAAATCAAACCAACATGCTGAAGGTGACTAGATGAAATTCCCGTGTACCCTCAAGAACACTTTCTTATTATAAGAGACCGTTTTGGCTTGTCCTTTGCCTCAAAAGGATTGGGATATCTTGCTGCACTTTTGTTACTATTATCGTTACTTGCTCGTTACCAATTATCTTGCTATCAAACTACTCGTTACTTATAATTTCAGTGCTTGCAGAGAATACCTTGCTGAAAACTACTTGCCATTTTCTTCTGCCCCTCGTTGGGTTCGACACTCTTACTTATCAAAAGGACTATGATTGATTCCCTATACTTGTGAGTCACCAAGGTTCTTTTCTGGCGCCGTTGCCGGGGAGTGAAGCACTCTTGGTAAGTGGAAATCGGTAAGGAAAAATTATTACTACGTGCTGAAATTTATTGTCACTTGTTACTATGGAGAACAATCATTTGAGGGGTTTTTTCGGGGTATCTTCACCTCGACCGGAACCACAATTAGTTACCCCTTAACCTACTGCACCTACTGAAAATATTAGTTATGAAATTCCTTCGGGTATGATAGAACAACTGCTAGCTAATCCTTATGCAGGAGATGGAACTGAACATCCTGATATGCACTTGATATATGTGGATGAAATTTGTGGATTATTTAAGCTTGCAGGTTTACCTAGAGATGAAGCTAAGAAGAAGGTTTTCCCTTTATCTTTGAAGGGAAAATCATTGGCATGGTATAGGCTATGCGATGATATTGGATCTTGGAATTGGAATCGATTGAAATTGGAATTTCACCAAATTTTTTATCCTATGCATCTAGTTCATCGTGATCGGAATTATATATATAATTTTTGGCCTCGTGAAGGAGAAAGTATCGCTCTAGCTTGGGGGAGGCTTAAGTCAATGTTATATTCATGCCCCTCTCAAGAGAAATTATTATTCAAAAATTTTATGCTCGGCTTTCTCATGATGATCGATCCATGCTTGATACTTCTTGTACTGGTTCCTTTATGGAGAAGACTATTGACTTCTGGTGGAATCTTTTGGAAATAATTAAATGCAACTCTGAAGATTGGGAACTCAAGAAGGTAAAGAGTCAGATATTAAGCTTAAGTATGATTGTGTTAAATATTTTATGAATACCGATACTTTTCAAAAGTTTAGCACTAAATATGGACTTGACTCTGAGATAGTAGCCTCTTTTTGTGAATCCTTTGCTACTCATGTTGATCTCCCTAAGGAGAAGTGGTTTAAATATCACCCACCTATTAAAGAAGAAACTAAAGAACCGGTAATAGCTAAAGATGAAACTATTATTTATAATGTTGATCCAGTCCTACTGCTTATATTGAAGAACCACCTTTCCCTGTTAGGATAAAGGAAGATGCTAAAGTTTCAACTGTGGTCAATGTCGGTGTCAAAACCGGCAGATCTCGGGTAGGGGGTCCCGAACTGTGCGTCTAAGGTCGATGGTAACAGGAGACAGGGGATACGATGTTTACCCAGGTTCGGGCCCTCTCTATGGAGGTAATACCCTACTTCCTGCTTGATTGATCTTGATGAATATGAGTATTACAAGAGTTGATCTACCACGAGATCATATGTTGTGGTCTAAAACCTGAGGGTATGATGAATAATGTCATAATCATCTAGCGACTAGCCTGGCCTCGGCTTATATAATGTACCGGAGGCCTAGGATAACAAGAGTCCTAGTCGAATACGTTGGTGGAGAAGAGTCCTTGCCTTGATCACCAAGTCTTGTGGAATACTCCTGGCATGGGCTGCCCGAAGTGGACCATGAGTGAACCGCCATGGGGGTCCTCGGCCCGATTGACCTGGTCGGGAGACGATGTGGTGAGTACCCCCTAGTCCAGGACACCGTCAGTCAACAAAAGTTATATTAGAACTTCCAAGCCTGCTGAACAAATCAAAGTAGAACCTAGTGTTGCTATGGTTAAAGATCTCCTGGTCAAAAATATAGATGGACATGTTATTTACTTCTGTGATGAAGCTGCTAGAATTGCCAAACCCGATGAAAAAGATAAACATAGACATGTTGTTGGCATGCTTGTTGTTTCAGTTAAAATAGGAGATCGCTGCAACCATGGTTTATGCGACATAGGTGCTAGCGTGAGTGCTATTCGTTTTACCTTATATCAAGAAATTATGAATGATATAGCACCCGCTGAAATAGAAGACATAGATGTTACTATTAAACTTACTAATAGAGACACCATCACACCACTTGGGATTGTTAGAGATGTTGAAGTCTTGTGTGGGAAAATAAAATACCCTACTGATTTTCTTGTTCTTGGTTCCCCACAAGATGACCTTTGTCCCATTATCTTTGGTAGACCTTTCTTGAACACCGTTAATGCTAAAATAGATTGTGAGAAACAAACTGTCGGTGTTAGTTTTGGTGATGAGTCTCATGAGTTAATTTTTCCAACTTTAGTAGAAAACATCATAAGAAAGAATTGTCCAGTAAGGATGAAATAATTGGTCTTTCTTCTATTGCCGTGCCTCCTACTGATCCACTAGAACAATATTTGCTAGACCATGAAAATGATATGCATCAGCATGAAAGAAATGAGATAGATAAAATTTTCTTTGAACAATGTCCTCTGCTTAAACACAATTTGCCTATTGAAACTCTAGGAGGTCCTCCTCCACCTAAAGGTGATCCTGTGTTTGAATTAAAACAATTACCAGACACTTTGAAATATGCTTATCTTGATGAGAAAAAGATATATCATGTTATTATTAGTGCTAACCTTTCAGAACATGAAGAAGAAAGATTATTGAAGGTTCTGAAGAAGCACTGAGCTGCTCTTGGATATACTCTTGATGATTTAAAGGGCATTAGTCCCACTCTCTGTCAGCATAAAATTAATATGGAACCTGATGCTAAACCTGTTGTTGATCACCAATGACGTTTAAATCCTAAATGAAAGAAGTGGTAAGAACTAAAATACTGAAGCTTCTGGAAGCAGGTATAATCTATCCTATAGCTGATAGTAGATGGGTAAGTCCTGTTCATTGTGTCCCTAAGAAGGGAGGTATTACTGTTGTTCCTAATGATAAAAATGAACTTATGCCACAAAGAATTGTTACTGGCTACAGAATGGTAATTGATTTTATAAAATTAAATAAAGCAACTAGAAAAGATCATTACCCTCTACCTTTTATTGATCAAATGCTAGAAAGACTATCAAAGCACACACACTTTTGTCCCTTGATGGATATTCCGGTTTTTCTCAAATACCTGTTTCACAACCCGATCAAGAGAAAATCACATTTACTTCCCCTTTTGGAACTTATGCTTATAGACGCATGCCTTTTGGTTTATGCAATGCACCCGCTACCTTTTAAAGATGCATGACTGCTATATTCTCTGACTTTTGTGAAAAGATTGTTGAGGTTTTCATGGATGATTTTTCCGTTTACGAAACTTCTTTTGATGATTGCTTAACCAACATTGATCGAGTTTTGCAGAGATGAGAGCAAACTAATCTATTCTTGAATTGGGGGAAGTGTCACTTTATGGTTACTGAAGGTATTATCTTGGGACATAAAATTTCTGAACGAGGTATTGAGGTGGATAAAGCTAAAGTTGATGCAATTGAGACAATGCCATGTCCTAAAGATATAAAAGGTATTCGTAGTTTCCTCGGTCATGCTGGTTTCTATATGAGATTATTAAATACTTCTCTAAAATTTCTAGGCCTCTTACAAATCTTTTACAAAAGGATGTTCCATTTGTTTTTGATGATGATTGTGTAGAAGCCTTTGAAACACTTAAGAAAGCCTTGATTTCTGCACCTATTGTTCAACCACCTGATTGGAACTTGCCTTTTGAAATTATGTGTGATGCTAGTGATTATGCTGTTGGTGCTATTCTAGGACAAAGAGTTGATAAGAAATTAAATCTTATTCATTACACTAGTAAAACTCTAGACAGTGCCCAACGCAATTATGCTACTACTGAGAAAGAATTTTTAGCAGTGGTGTTTGTTTGTGATAAATTTAGATCTTACATTGTTGATTCTAAAGTGACTGTTCACACTGATCATGCTGCTATAAAATATCTTATGGAAAAGAAAATGATAAACCTAGACTCATCCGGTGGGTTCTTTATCTACAAGAATTTGACTTACATATCACTGATAGAAAAGAAGATGAGAACCCCGTGGCTGATAACTTGTCTAGGTTAGCAAATATTCTTGATGACCCACAACCTATTAATGATAGTTTTCCTGATGAGCAATTAGCTGCAATAAATGTTTCTCATAACACTCCTTGGTATGCTGACTATGCTAATTATATTGTTGCTAAATACATACGACCTAGTTTCACTTACCAACATAAGAAAAAAATCTTCTATGATTTAAGACATTACTTTTGGGATGACCCACATCTTTATAAAGGAGTAGATGGTATTATTAGACGTTGTGTACCTGAGCATGAACAGGGACAAATCCTACGGAAATGTCACTCCAAAGTTTATGGAGGACATCATGCGGGACTTAGAACTACTCACAAGGTCTTGCAATCTGGTTGTTATTGGCCTACTCTCTTCAAGGATGTCCGTAAGTATGTTTTATCTTGTGATGAATGTTAAAGAATTGGAAATATTGGTAAGCGTCAAGAAATGCCTATGAATTATTGACTTGCTGTTGAACCATTTGATGTTTGGGGATTTGATTACATGGGACCTTTTCCTTCTTCTAATGGGTATATTCATATTTTGGTTGCTGTTGATTATGTCACTAAGTGGGTAGAAGCTATTCCAACCAGTAGTGCTGATCACAACACCTCTATTAGAATGCTTAAGGAAGTCATTTTCCCAAGGTTTGGAGTCCCTAGATATTTAATGACTGATGGTGGTTCGCAATTATTCATGGTGCTTTCCGTAAAATGCTTGCTAAGTATGATGTTAACCATAGAATTGCATCACCCTATCATCCTCAGTCTAGTTTTCAAGTTGAACTTAGCAATAGGGAAATAAAGTTGATATTACAAAAAACTGTCAGTAAGTCCCGAAAGAATTGGTCTAGAAATTATATGATGCACTTTGGGCTTATAGAACAACATATAAAAATCCTATGTCCATGTCTCCTTATAAAATGGTTTATGGAAAAGCTTGTCATTTGCCTCTTGAGTTAGAACATAAAGCTTATTGGGCAATTAAAGAACTCAACTATGATTTCAAACTTGTCGGTGAAAAGAGGTTATTTGATATTAGCTCACTAGATGAATGGAGAACCCAAGCTTATGAAAATGCCAAGTTATTTAAAGAAAAAGTCAAAAGATGGCATGATAAAAGAATCCAAAAGCGTGAGTTTAAAGTTGGAGATTATGTTCTTTTGTACAACTCTCATTTCAGATTCTTTGCAGGAAAACTTCTCTCCAAATGGAAAGGACCCTATGTTATCGAGGAGGTTTATTGACCTGGAGCCATAAAAATAAATAATGCCGAGGGTACTAACCCGAAGGTTGTCAATAGGTAGAGATAAAACCTTATATCTCAGGTACGCCCATTAGTGTTGAAAGCAATATTATCCAAACTATGACACCGGAAGAACACATAAAGGAAACCTTCTGGAACACTCCAGAATCATGAAATAGAGGAGGTACATGATATGGTAAGTAAACGGACTCTGAAAAATCCGCAAAAATATTTTCTGTCCGTTTTGGAATATATTAAAAAAATAGGAAAATAAGAAACAACGAGGAAGGCACCCCTGGTGGGCATAAGACAGTAGGGCGCGCCTGGCAAGCGCCCAGGTGGGTTGTGCCCACCTTGGGTACCTTCCAGACTCCATTTTTCTTCCGTTTGCTTGTTTCCCAAGATAAAAAAATCTTTATATACCCCCCGAACCTATTGACCACCGTATCGCGGAGAAATCTTCTATTTTCTTTTCCTTGCGGTTTTCTGACAGATCTAATTCAGCATGGCCACTTCGAGGTCCTCCAAGGACAAGTTCTTCGAGAACATCATCGACCCATATCTGTGGGAGGTGATGCAGCACCCTCAAGCTATCGAGATGCGCGAGGGGGTGCTCCGCATCCGTGATGTGCAAGGCCCCAAGGGGACGGGATCCGTGGAGGCTAGGCTTGAAGCTATGGAGCAGGAGGTGTTCCAGTGCAAGGGGATGGTGGAATGTGGACTCAATGCCAATCACCTCATGATCGCGGATTATACCTGTGATCTCAAGGTGGATGGCAAGTCCATGAAGGACATCGTCTTCACCTTCAACGAGCAAATCAACTTTCTCCAAAGCCAGATCTACAATATGCAAAACCAAGTCTTTGAATATGAGGCAAGGTTTAAAGGTATGAGTTTGGCTGCCAGTTGCAGGACCCACGAGACTCACTCTTCCTCTTATGATGGTGAGCCCTTGCCATGGAAACCTGAGGATAGGATCGCTACTAGTTCACCACTGTTGGGGAACGTAGCAGAAATTCAAAATTTTCCTACGTGTCACCAAGATCAATCTAGGAGATGCTAGCAATGAGAGGGGAGGAGTGCATCTACATACCCTTGTAGATCACGAGTGGAAGCGTTCAAGAGAACGGGGTTGATGGAGTCGTACTCGTCGTGATCCAAATCACCGATGATCCTAGCGCCGAACGGACGGCACCTCCGTGTTCAACACATGTACGGAGCGGGGACGTCTCCTCCTTCTTGATCCAACAAGGGGGGAGGAGAAGTTGATGGAGATCCAGCAGCACGACGGCGTGGTGGTGGAAGTAGTGGGATCCCGGCAGGGCTTCGCCAAGCGCAAGCGGGGAGGAAGAGGTGTCACGGGAGGGAGGAAGGCGCCAGGGCTTGGGGTGCTGCTCCCATGCGCCTCCCCACTATATATAGGGGTGGAGGGGGCTGGTGTCTTGCCCTCCAAGTCTATTGGGGCGTTGGCAAAGGTGGGGGAAAGAAATCCCATCATTTCCCTTCCCCACCGATTGTTATCCCCCTTTTTTAGGGATCTTGATCTTATCCCTTCGGGATATGATCTTATTCCTTCTAAGGTGGGATCTTGGTGCGCCTTGACCAGGGGTGTGGGGCCTTGCCCCCACTACCCACGTTCATGTGGGTCCCCCCATGCAGGTGGGCCCCACTTCGGAACCTTCTAGAACCTTCCCGGTACAATACCGAAAAATCCCGAACATTTTCCGGTGGCCAAAATAGGACTTCCCATATATAAATCTTTACCTCCGGACCATTACGGAACTCCTCGTGACGTCCGGGGTCTCATCCGGGACTCCGAATGACTTTCGGATTTCCGCATACTAATATCTCTATACCCCTAGCGTCACCGAACCTTAAGTGTGTAGACCCTACGGGTTCGGGAGACATGCAGACATGACCGAGACGACTCTCCGGTCAATAACCAACAGCGGGATCTGGATACCTATGTTGGCTCCCACATGTTCCACGATGATCTCATCGGATGAACCACGATGTCGAGGATTCAATCAATCCCGTATACAATTCCCTTTGTCAATCGGTACGTTACTTGCCTGAGATTCGATCGTCGGTATCCCAATACCTTGTTCAATCTCGTTACCGGCAAGTCACTTTACTCGTACCGTAATGCATGATCCCATGACCAAACACTTGGTCACATTGAGCTTATTATGATGATGCATTACCGAGTGGGCCCAGAGATACCTCTCCATCATACGGAGTGACAAATCCCAGTCTCGATTCGTGCCAACCCAACAGACACTTTCGGAGATACCTGTAGTGCACCTTTATAGCCACCCAGTTACGTTGTGACGTTTGGTACACCCAAAGCATTCCTATGGTATCCGGGAGTTGCACAATCTCATGGTCTAAGGTAATGATACTTGACATTAGAAAAGCTCTAGCAAACGAACTATACGATCTTGTGCTATGCTTAGGATTGGGTCTTGTCCATCACATCATTCTCCTAATGATGTGATCCCGTTCTCAATGACATCCAATGTCCATGGTCAGGAAACCATAACCATCTATTGATCAACAAGCTAGTCAACTAGAGGCTTACTAGGGACATGTTGTGGTCTATGTATTCACACATGTATTACGGTTTCCAGTTAATACAATTATAGCATGAACAACAGACAATTATCATGAACAAGGAAATACAATAATAACCATTTTATTATTGCCTCTAGGGCATATTTCCAACAGTCTCCCACTTGCACTAGAGTCAATAATCTAGTTCACATCACCATGTGATTAACACTCAAAGTTCACTAGAGTCAATAATCTAGTCCACATCACCATGTGATTAACACTCAATGAGTTCTAGGGTTTGATCATGTTATGCTTACGAGAGAGGTTTTAGTCAACGGGTCTGCAACATTCAGATCCGTGTGTGCTTTACAAATCTCTATGTCATCTTGTAGATGTAGCTACCACGCGCTACTTGGAGCTATTCCAAATAACTGCTCTACTATATGAATCCGGTTTACTACTCAGAGTCATACGGATTAGTGTCAAAGTTTGCATCGACGTAACCCTTTACGACGAACTGTTTTACCACCTCCATAATCGAGAAAATTCCTTAGTCCACTAGATACTAAGGATAAGTTCGACCGCTGTCATGTGATCCATTCCCGGATCACTATTGTACCCCTTGACTAACTCATGGCAAGGCACACTTCAGGTGCGGTACAACAGCATAGCATACTGTAGAGCCTACGTCTAAAGCATAGGGGACGACCTTCGTCCTTTCTCTCTCTTCTGCCGTGGTCAGGTCTTGAGTCTTACTCAATACTCACACCTTGTAACACAGCCAAGAACTCCTTCTTTGCTGATCTATTTTGAACTCCTTCAAAATCTTGTCACGGTATGTATTCATTTGGAAGTACTATTAAGCGTTTTTGATCTATCCTTATAGATCTTGATGCTCAATGTTCAAGTAGCTTAATCCAGGTTTTCCATTAAAAAACACTTTTCAAATAACCCTGGATGCTTTCCAGAAATTCTACATCATTTCTGATCAACAATATGTTAACAACATATACTCATGCAAAAATTCTATAGTGCTCCCACTCACTTCTTTGGAAATACAAGTTTCTCATGAACCTTGTATAAACCCAAAATCTTTGATCATCTCATCAAAGCGTTCATTCCAACTCCGAGATGCTTACTCCAATCCTTAGAAGGATTGCTGGAGCTTTGCATACTTGTTAGCATCTTTCAGGATTGACAAAACCTTCTGGTTGTATCACATACAACCTTTCCTCAAGAAAATCGTCGAGGAAACAATGTTTTGACATCCTATCTGCAAGATTTCATAAATAATGCAGTAACTGCTAATATAATTCTAACAGACTCTTAGCATCGCTATGAGTGAGAAAGTCTCATCGCAGTCAACTCCTTGAACTTGCCGGAAAACATCTTAACGACAAGTCGAGCTTTCTTAATGGTGACACTTACCATCATTGTCTGTCTTCCCTTTAAAATCCATCTGTACCCAACAGCCTTACGACCATCAAGTAGTTCTTTCAAAGTCTATACTTTGTTTTCATACGTGGATCCTCTCGGATTTTATGGCCTCAAGCCATTCGTCGGAATCCGGGCCCACCATCGCTTCTCCATAGCTCGTAGGTTCATTGTTGTCTAGCAACATGACTTCCAAGACAGGATTACGTACCACTCTGAAGTAGTACACATCCTTTTCGTCCTATGAGGTTTGGTAGTGACTTGATCTGAAGTTTCATGATCACTATCATAAGCTTCCACTTCAATTGGTGTAGGTGCCACAGGAACAACTTCCCGTGCCTTGCTACACATTAGTTGAAGTGATGGTTCAATGACCTCATCAAGTCTCCACCATCCTCCCACTCAATTCTTTCGAGAGGAACTTTTCCTCGAGAAAGGACCCGTTTCTAGAAACAATCACTTTTGCTTCCAGATCTGAAATAGGAGGTATACCCAACTGTTTTGGGTATTCTATGAAGATGCATTTATCCGCTTTGGGTTCGAGCTTATCAGCCTGAAACTTTTTCACATAAGCGTCGCAGACCCAAACTTTTAAGAGACGACAGCTTAGGTTTCTCTAAACCATAGTTCATACGGTGTCGTCTCAACGGAATTGCGTGGTGCCCTATTTAAAGTGAATGCGGTTGTCTCTAATGCCTAGCCCATAAACGATAGTTGTAATTCGATAAGAGACATCATGGTATGCACCGTATCCAATAGGGTGCAGTTATGATGTTCGGACACACCATCACAATATGGTGTTCCAGGCGGTATTAGTCGTGAAAACAATTTCCACAATTTCTTAATTGTGTGCCAAACTCATAACTCAGATATTCATCTCTATGATCATATCACAGACATTTTATCCTCTTGTCACGACGATCTTCAACTTCACTCTGAAATTACATGAACCTTTCAATTAATTCAGACTTGTGTTTCATCAAGTAAATATTCTCAGCATCTACTCAAATCATCTGTGAAGTAAGAACATAACGATATCCACTGCGTGCCTCAGCACTCATTGGACTGCACACATCAAATGTATTACTTCCAACAAGTTGCTCTCTTGTTCCATCTTACTGAAAACGAGGCCTTTCAGTCATCTTGCCCATGTGGTATGATTTGCATGTCTCAAGTGATTCAAAATCAAGTGAGTCCAAATGATCCATCTATATGGACTTTCTTCATGCATATATACTAATAGACATGGTTCGCATGTCTCAATCTTTTCAAAAATGAGTGAGTCCAAAGATCCATCAACATGGAGCTTCTTCATGCGTTTTATACCAATATGACTCAAGTGGCAGTGCCACAAGTATGTGGTACTATCATTACTATCTTATATCTTTTGGCATGAACATGTGTATCACTACGATCGAAGATTCAATAAACCATTCATTTTAGGTGCAAGACCATTGAAGGTATTATTCAAATAGACAGAGTAACCATCATTCTCCTTTAATGAATAACCGTATTGCGATAAACATAATCCAATCATGTCTATGCTCAACGCAAACACCAAATAACAAATTATTCAGGTTTAACCCCAATCTCGATGGTAGAGGGAACATGCGATGCTTGATCACATCAACCTTGGAAACACTTCCAACACATATCGTCATCTCACCTTTAGCTAGTCTCCGTTTATTCCACAGCTTTTATTTCGAGTTAACTAACACTTAGCAACCGAACCGGTATCTAATACCCTGGTGCTACTAGGAGTACTAGTAAAGTACACATTAATATAATGTATATCCAATATACTTTTGTCGATCTTGCCAGCCTTCTTCATCTACGAAGTATCTTAGGGGTAGTTTCTGCTTCAGTGACCGTTCCCCTCATTTCAGAAGCACTTAGTCTCGGGTTTGGGTTCAACCTTGGGTTTCTTCACTGAGAGCAGCAAACTGATTTGGCCATTTCATGAAGTATCCCTTCTTGCCCTTGCCTTCTAGAAACTAGTGGTTTTACTAACCATCAACAATTGATGCTCCTACTTGATTTTCTACTTTCGCGGTGTCAAACATCGCGCAGGTGCTCAAGGATCATCATGTCTATCCTGATATGTTATAGTTCATCACGAAGCTCTAATAGGCTTTGGTGGTAGGGACTGTGGAGAACCATCACTATCTCATCTGGAAGATTAACTCCCACTCGATTCAAGTGATTTGTAGTACTCAGAAATCTGGAGCACATGGCTCAAGCTGATTGAGCTTTTCCTCCCATAGGTTTGCAGGCTTAAGAAACTTGTCAGAGGTCTCATACCTCTTGACGTGGGCACTAGTCTGAAATCCCAATTTCAGTCTTTGGAACATCTCATATGTTCTGCGACGTTTCAAAACCGTCTTTGGTGCCACAATTTTAAACCGTTCAACATTACGCACTGAACTATCACGTAGTCATCAAAATGTGTATGTCAGATGTTCGCAACCTCCACAAACGACGCTCGAGGTTCAGCACACCGAGCGGTGCATTAAGGACATAAGCCTTCTGTGCAGCAATGAGGACAATCCTCAGTTTACGGACCCAGTCCGCATAATTGCTACAATCAACTTTCAACTAAATTTTCTCTAGGAACATATCTTAGTAGAACTAAAGCGTAAGCTACGACATTATTTGCAAAGACCTTTTGACTATGTTCATGATAATTAAGTTCATCTGATTATTTAATGAACTCCCACTTAGATAGACATCCCTCTAGTCATCTAAGTGATACATGATCCGAATCGATTAGGCCGTGTCCGATCATCACGTGAGACGGACTAGTCATCATCGGTGAACATCTCCATGTTGATCGTATCTACTATATGACTCATGTTCGACCTTTCGGTCTCTTGTGTTCCAAGGCCATGTCTGTACATGCTAGGCTTGTCAAGTCAACCTAAGTGTTTTGCTTGTGTTCCGAGGCCATGTCTGTACATGCAAGGCTCGTCAACACCCGTTGTATGTGAACGTTAGAATCTATCACACCCGATCATCACGTGGTGCTTCGAAACAACGAACCTTCGCAACGGTGCACAGTTAGGGGGAACACATCTCTTGAAATTTTAGTGAGGGATCATCTTATTTATGCTACCGTCGTTCTAAGCAAATAAGATGTAAACATGACAAACATCACATGCAAATCATAAAGTGACATGATATGGCCAATATCATCTTGCGCCTTTGATCTCCATCTTCAAGGCGCGACATGATCACCTTCGTCACCGGCATGACACCATGATCTCCATCATCATGATCTCCATCATCGTGTCTTCATGAAGTTGTCTCGCCAACTATTACTTCTACTACTATGGCTAACGGTTAGCAATAAAGTAAAGTAATTACATGGCGTTTTCATTGACACGCAGGTCATACAATAAATTAAGACAACTCCTATGGCTCCTGCCGGTTGTCATACTGTAACATCCCAAATTTCCCATTTGGAATGTTTTACAATTGTAGCTAAGCATCTATGCATATTGCTTGAATTGAGTGACATTTGAATTATTTCAGAGGCTTTTGAGTTTGTTGGAATTTGGATTCAAATTGGCAGTTGAATTTATTTCAAACAATGCCTGACAAATACTTGAGCAAAAGTATGAGAGGAGTAAACATGACACTCCAAAAATGTCAGAAGAAAAATATTGCCAAAAAGTTTGAATTTAAATTTGAAATTTTATTTGGGATTTCCAGAAAATTGTTTTTTTTTAAGTTTGAGTTTTACCTCTGAAAAATGTCCACGTTGTAGGATTAATTCCCCTGAGAATTTTGATATATATATGTCCTATATAAAATAATATATATTTCTCTATATTTTTTTCTTTCTCTCTAATTCAAAAAAAAAGCCCCAGGCGCCAGCCAGGCCAACCGGCCCAGCCAGCGCCGAGCGCAGCCCACCAGCGGGCCAGGCGCAGGCCACCGACGCCCGAGCCGGCGTGCCCCAGCGCACGATGCCGAACCCCCTCGCCCTCGCTCGCCCGATCGCTCCCCTCTCCCTCCCCCTCACTGACCCGCGGGGCCCGCACTCTCTCTTTCCCCTCGCCCACGCTATGCGGTGCCAGAGCGCGTTCGCCGCCGCCGCCGCCTCCGAGTTCCACGGGATCGCGCTCCGAAGCCGCCCCCTCCTCCAAGTTGATGTCCTATAAATACCTTTGCCTCTCCTCTCTCGATCCCCCTAAAACCCTAAGCTCAACCACGCCCGTAGCTCGCGCCCTCTCCGTTCGCATCTCGCCGCCACCACCTCGGTTCACCGCCACTTTCGCCGCCGGTGAGCACCCCCTTCCCTTCCCTACTACTCCACCGGAACCGCCGCTTCCACGCGCATCTCCCTGACATCCTCTCTCCTCCCAGGGAGCCCGAAGTCGTCGTCCCCGAGCTCGACCGCCGCCCGCCGGAGCAGGAGCTCACCCGAGCTCGCCCCGATCGACTCCGACGTCCCCGAGCTCCACCAAGGCCGCCCCCGACCTCCCCTCGAGCCGCCGCACTCGCCTGACGTCTTCGCCGACCTCCCCGACTACCGGAGCCGCCGCATCGCCAACGCCTGAGCCGCCGCCGTCGTCTCCGTTCGTCGCCGCCGACGCTGTAAGCCCGAGCTCCCCTCCACCGTTGGATCTCGCATGTATGGCCTAGATTAGAAACAACGAAGGGGTACGGTTTTATTTAATAGATCGGTTTTACTTACGGTTTTTTTTGTTAGATCGAACCGGTCGGTTTTCTGTTTAGCCGCGGGCACCTCTAGGTTATATTACGCCTGAGCGTTAGATAGCCCAGCAGCGCTAGTTGTTTTTTTTTCAGTTTCTGTTTTTTTAGCAGAATAGTTCTGTTTTTGTTTTTGCTATTTCTTTTAGTCGCTTTATTATTTTTAGTTAATTTTTTTGTGAGTTTGCAAATGTGTTGTAGTTTCTGTAGAAAATATGTTTAGCCATGTTTAAATTATTATAAATAGTTTTATATTAGATTTAGACAGATTAGTTTTTCTGCCATAAATCGAGTTAGGATTATTATTTTTTAGTGATTCTTTTTGCTACTGCTTAGTTTTGACCATGCCTAGCAGTAGGAAACTGTTTTGTTATTTTAGATTTAATAAACAATTAGTTTTATGTCGAAATCAAGTTTTTCTTGTTTATTTAGCTAGCTACTGTTTTCCTACTGTTCTAGTTAGTAAATAATTTTATTTTTGTTATGTTATAGTTTATTTTAGATTAGTTTCTGTAGCTACAGAGGATGAACTTTTATTTACAGTAGAATAATTTTTTTATTTTATTTTCTTTGCTAGCATTGTTTTAGGCATAATAGGAGTTCTATAATAGCTTTTGATGTGATTCTTTTTGCTCCTAGTTTGTATGATGTTTCTCCTTCTGTTAGTTAGCAAAACCAATGCTTAGGTTCTGTTAAGAAAGGTTTTAGTTGTGTAAAACTATTTCTTAGTTGTTGCTTGATATGATGAAAACCTTGAGTTGCTTTCTCCGAGTTTTTCTTTGGTTTTGGTTTGAATACGTGGGTGTTTTACTTCAACTTGCTGTTATGTTATATTGTGCTATACTTATTTGTGCTATTGTTTGACTCGGTAGAATTTCCGGAGTGCGAAGCCTGCTATTACGAGTCACTAGCTTTCGAAGACCGTCAGCCAGGCAAGTCATTTGATCATGTTTTTACAATACCTATGATTTTATTGCATTAGAGTTATACCTCCCCACCATGCATGCAGTAGGAGAATTTTGTTAAGTTATGTTCTTAAGTAGTATCATGAGGTAGGATGAACCCTTCTCCCTTGTTACCAATGCCCGGGACGATGTAGTTTATTTTGCTATGCTCGTAGACGGGGTTGGTTGAGTGATTCATAAGGGAGATGTGAGAGTCAAGATGATGACAACCCCATGACGTCAAGCTCAAGATGGACTTCAAAATTCACTACTGGGTGGAGGACGGTTGACGGGCACCCTGGAGAAACCAGCGGATGGCCGGGATGCATGGAGAAGCGCCATGACATCTTGCGGAAAGCTTCACCCAGCCACGAAGAGACGGATGGATACCCCATTGACCAGAAGCTTACCTATGCAGCCGCAAGCCATTATGGGCTCTGGCTTGGTTGACCCTAGGCGTGACTCTGGCCGGACGGTGCTACGAGATGTAGAAGAACGGTAGGATTGGATGGGCACCGGCAGTGGCCCAGAGGAACTCTTCGGAAGACCCTGTTTCGTTCGTCCCGTCTTCAAACACCAGGCAGTGCGAAGACTTAAAAGGAGGGAACGTTTCTTGCGGGTAAAGTGCACAAACCTCTGCAGAGTAACAACCTAATCGATTAGCCGTGTCCCCGGTTACGGACAAATGAGCCTCTGGAATTGGAGTATTTCGGATATCTCAACACTAAACTTAATAAATTAATTGAGGGGTTATTTAATAATTGGGAATGAGACATTGGTTGGCGGAACCATCTCAATTACTACCAACAATTTTGTAGTAATTGCAAACAAGTCCTTGTTGTAGGGAAAAACCGGCTTTTTCGCAAAACTATGAAACTTAGAGCCCCACAGCCAAATTGCATATAGTATTAGTAGTTTTATTGTTGTTCTCTCTTCATGACTTGCCGGCATATTCAAAATGCTGACCTACACGGCTGCAACGTCTTATGATGCAGAGGAGTTTTCCGATCAGGAGTGAGGCTACGATCCACGCTTGGCGATTGCCCTTTTGAGTCGGATGGACTCGCTATTCATCTACGCTTCCGCAGCTTTATTTAGTTTATTTCTCATGAGTTGGCCTTCGGCCGAATTTATTATGATGTAATAAAGACTCGATATGAGAATCATGTAATAAATTCAGGTGTGATTGAACTTTGAATCTTTGCATCAATGTACTGTGTGTGCCAGCATGATCTTGGGATGGTACAGCTACACAGAGACTTGACCGATTTCGGGTCGGGTCGTTACAGAGATGGTATTCAGAGCACACGCTGACCGTAGGATGTAACCCCTAGGATCGGAAAGCCATAGGAAGAGACTATTTTATTTTATGTCCTTATCATTCCGTAATTCTCCCCTGTTCATTTCTGACTTCTCTCCGATTTTCAACATTCTAGATGGCCGCCGAGTTCACCCCAGTTCTTTTACCGGAGTTTTGCCAGCCAGATGAGACGATGCTTCTCGGCAAGAAGCTGGTTCAGATCGTGAAGAAGCTGAAGATTGCCCTGCCCTCAATCACCGGGAAGCCTATCAATGCACTTCCGACGGATACCCGCTACAGGATTATGGTGCACATTCCAGGGAGGACCTTCGGAGGACATTCAGAGCCCATTGACTTTGAGTTTACCGATTTCACTTGGATCCTCGGAAGAGACATGGCGATTTATCGTGCACTTGGACATCTTCGAGAAGAGTACAGGGCCGAGCTCGACCCATCAGACCTCGCCATGATTTCTCGCAGAGCTAGGAATGGAGATATCATCCGTACCGTAGAGGACGACTCCATTCTTTCATATGTCCAAGACTTGGAGAGTCTCATCAGGAACCGGGAAATCCAGACGCGCCGAAACTCGAAGGTACACAGGAGGTTGTTGTTCCGTGAACTGGAACTGGAGGAGAAAGCACGCGCGGACTTCCTTGAACATGAAGAAGAAGTCAAGGATTTTATGGAGAGAATCGAGGTCCGGGATAAATATATCGCCACACTGGAGGAGAAGATAGACCTGGGAGAAGACCTTTTTCCGAGTGGAGATGATGGACCTCTCGTAAGCAATGACCAGGATTATGAAGAGAGCTCCACTGAAGGAAGCCGCAAGAGGAGACGCCGCACCAGAGGACGCCGCACCGGAGGACGCAAGAATAATTGATGAAGACATTTAGTCGACCGCCATGTTACTTTATTTTTTATTTTATTTTTTCGTCGATCAGTTAGGCCGTTATTTTCGATTAGTCGTGAGATTTCTTTTGTAATCCCAGATTGAACCTTGTTTGAGATGAATGAATAAATGATTGGTGTGATTATGATTGTGCATTCATATGGGTAGTGCTATTTTCTCATTAGACCCTTGTTCTATTCTAATTTCTCATCCACTCTAAAACACCAGATGCCTCCGAGACGTGACCCCGGTTTCAACTTTCCGCCGGAGCTCACCCAGCTGATCCAGCAGCAGAATGCCCTGATGCAGATGCTCATCCAGAACCAGAATAACAACAACAATCCACCGCCACCACCCCCTGTTGACAACTTGACACGCTTCCTAAGGCTGAATCCGCTAGTGTTCTCTAGCAGCACTGAGCCGATTGTGGCTGACGATTGGCTCCGCAAGGTCGGAAGGGAGTTAGCCACTGCTGGATGCACAGATGCAGAGAAGGTGCGCTTTGCCGCACATCAGCTTGATGGACCTGCAGCTTCTTGGTGGGAGAACTACACCGCCACTTATCCGGCCGCCACCGTGACATGGGCTGAGTTCCAGCAGGCCTTCCGCACCGCTCATGTCTCAGCTGGAGCCATGATTCTGAAGAAGCGTGAGTTCTGCAACTTACGCCAGGGGAACCGTACTGTGGGGCAGTACGTGGATGAGTTCAGCAAATTATCTCGCTATGCCCCAGATGATGTGGCCACAGATGCCGCAAAGCAAGAGAAGTTTCTCGAGGGACTCAATGATGAGCTAGGAATGCAGCTAATGGTGGCTACCTTCAACAACTACCAGGAGCTGGTAGACAAGGCCACCATACTTGAAGGCAAGCAGCAGCAGATTGATAGCCGCAAGCGGAAATATGGCCAGGGAAAGTACAACTCCGGAGCTCAGCAGAAGCCCCGCTATACCCCATACTCAGGAGGACATACCCATCACACCCATGGAGGACATAATCATGGAGGACATAACCATGGAGGGAATGGGAACAATCGCAACCACGACAACAACTCCAAGTCAGGCAATGGAGGCAATGGCAACCATCACCGTCCTGCTCCGGCTCAGAAGGATCTGAGTCATATCACCTGTTTCAAGTGCCAGAAGACAGGACACTATGCCACCGATTGTCCGGAGGCCAAGCAGAGGAATGGAAACGGCAACGGCAATGGAAGCTCAGCAAAGAAGCCCAACCCTTTTCCTCGTGCTCAGGTGAATCACCTTGACGTGGAGGACGTCTATGATCAGCCAGACACTGTGGTTGGTAAGTTTTTATTAAATTCACATCCAGTATTGGTACTCTTTGATTCCGGTGCAACGCATTCATTCATATCAAGGGTAGTTGTGGAAAAGTACGGGTTGCCCACTAGAACCCTTAGAACCCCGCTTCAGGTCACTTCCCCAGGAGGAGAGATGACGGCAGGCTTAGGCTGTCATTCGACCCTCAGCATCGGAAACCATGATTTTCCCGCAGACCTCATAGTATTGGAATCCCAGAGTTTGGATGTAATTCTAGGCATGGATTGGTTGACCAAGTTTGAAGGAAACATCGACTGTGCTCGCAAGACGATTTTGCTCACCACCCCGGAGCAGAAAAGGATCAAGTATGTATCCAGACGCACACCGATGAAGAATCGGGTGAATTCCCTCACGGGTGTTGTTCAGGAGGAAGTTCCCGTAGTGCAAGATTTTCCCGATGTGTTTCCAGAGGAATTACCAGGAATGCCACCGGACAGAGACATTGAGTTTTTGATTGAGTTATTGCCAGGCACAGCCCCAATATCCAAGAGACCCTATCGGATGCCCCCGAATGATTTGGAAGAGATCAAGAAGCAAATTAAGGAACTATTGGAGAAAGGATATATTCGCCCAAGCTCGTCACCTTGGGGAGCCCCAGTTCTTTTGGTAGAGAAGAAGGATGGAACCCTGAGAATGGTTGTGGATTATCGTTCATTGAACGATGTGACCATCAAGAACAAGTACCCTCTGCCGATGATTAATGATTTATTTGATCAACTAGTTGGAGCCAAGGTATTCTCCAAGATCGATCTTCGATCAGGGTATCATCAGTTGAAGATTCGTGAACAGGATATACCCAAAACAGCTTTCACCACCAGGTATGGTTTATATGAGTATACCGTCATGTCATTCGGATTAACTAATGCCCCTGCGTACTTCATGAGCATGATGAACAAGGTATTTATGGAATATCTGGACAAGTTTGTCGTGGTGTTCATCGATGACATATTGGTTTTCTCCAAGAGCGAGGAAGAGCATAAGGAACATCTGCGTCTAGTTCTGGAGAAACTCCGGGAACATCAGTTATATGCCAAGTTCAGCAAATGTGAATTTTGGCTAAAGGAAGTCGGATTCCTCGGACATGTTATTTCAGGAGAAGGAATAGCAGTCGACCCCACCAAGGTCGAATCGGTCACCAACTGGCAGTCCCCCACCTCAGTCAAGGAGATCCGCAGTTTTCTCGGACTCGTAGGATATTATCGGAGGTTTATTGAGAATTTCTCCAAGATTGCCAAGCCCATGACTGAGCTGTTGAAGAAGGAAGCCAAGTACATTTGGACCGAGGATTGTGAAGCCAGTTTTCAGGAGCTGAAGAAACGTCTGGTTACAGCCCCAGTGCTAATTTTGCCGGACATACACAAGGATTACCAGGTATATTGTGACGCTTCTCGTCAAGGACTCGGAGGAGTGCTCATGCAGGAAGGAAAAGTTGTAGCTTATACCTCCAGACAGCTACGACCTCAAGAGATGAATTATGCCACACACGATTTGGAGTTAGCAGCCGTAGTGCACGCACTCAAGACCTGGAGACATTTCCTCATCGGAAACAGTTGTGATGTTTACACGGATCATAAGAGCCTGAAGTATATTTTCACGCAGAAGGAATTGAACCTCAGGCAGAGGAGATGGCTTGAATTGATCAAGGACTATGACATGAGATTGCATTATCACCCAGGGAAGGCAAATGTTGTAGCAGATGCCTTGAGCCGTAAAAGTTATGTGAACACCCTCATAGCTGGAGGATTACCTCAGGAATTAGCCGACGATCTCAGAGAGCTCCGACTGGAGATAGTACCGAGAGGATTTGTCGCCACCTTGGATATACAGTCCACTCTGACCGAAAGAATCCGTGAAGCCCAGAAGACAGACAAGGAAATTGCAGAGATAAAGGAAAAGATGTGTAACGGAAAGGGGAAAGGTTTTCGTGAAGATGAGCACGGAACTTTATGGTTTGAGGATCGCATCTATGTGCCTAATGACCCAGAGGTCAGGAAGTTAATTCTTCAGGAGGCCCACGATTCACCGTACTCGATTCACCCAGGCAACACCAAGATGTATCTGGATTTGAAGGAAAGTTTCTGGTGGGAAGGTATGAAGAAGGATATTGCCGAGTACATAGCAGTATGTGATGTTTGTCAGCGAGTAAAGGCGGAACATCAGAAGCCGGCAGGGTTACTTCAACCTTTGCCAATACCCGAGTGGAAATGGGAAAAACTTGGAATGGATTTTATCACAGGATTACCGAGGACCCGTTCAGGTTATGATTCTATCTGGGTAGTGGAAATGGGAAAAACAAGCTAGACGTCTTCTAATTGTTGTTGCATGTTTTACGTGGCTGCTATGGGTTTCTAGCAAGAACGTTTCTTACCTACGCAAAAGCCACAACAGTGATATGCCAATTGCTATTTACCCTTCATAAGGACCCTTTTCATCGAATCTGATCCAACTAAAGTGGGAGAGACAGACACCCGCTAGCCACCTTATGCATCAAGTGCATGTCAGTCGGTGGAACCTGTCTCACGTAAGAGTACGTGTAAGGTCGGTCCGGGCCGCTTCATCCCACAATGCCGCCGAATCAAGATAAGACTAGTAACGGCAAGAAAATTGAACAAATCATCGCCCACAACTACTTTGTGTTCTACTCGTGCATAGAATCTACGCATAAACCTGGCTCTGATACCACTGTTGAGGAACGTAGCAGAAATTCAAAATTTTCCTACGTGTCACCAAGATCAATCTAGGAGATGCTAGCAACGAGAGGGGAGGAGTGCATCTACATACCCTTGTAGATCGCGAGTGGAAGCGTTCAAGAGAACGGGGTTGATGGAGTCGTACTCGTCGTGATCCAAATCACCGATGATCCTAGCGCCGAACGGATGGCACCTCCGCGTTCAACACACGTACGGAGCGGGGACGTCTCCTCCTTCTTGATCCAGCAAGGGGGGAGGAGAAGTTGATGGAGATCCAGTAGCATGATGACGTGGTGGTGGAAGTAGCGGGATCCCGGCAGGGCTTCGCCAAGCGCAAGCGGGGAGGAAGAGGTGTCACGAGAGGGAGGGAGGCGCCAGGGCTTGGGGTGCTGCTCCCATGCGCCTCCCCACTATATATAGGGGTGGAGGGGGCTGGTGTCTTGCCCTCCAAGTCTATTGGGGCGTTGGAAAAGGTGGGGGAAAGAAATCCCATCATTTCCCTTCCCCACCGATTGTTATCCCCCTTTTTTAGGGATCTTGATCTTGTCCCTTCGGGATATGATCTTATTCCTTCTAAGGTGGGATCTTGGTGCGCCTTGACCAGGGGTGTGGGGCCTTGCCCCCACTACCCACGTTCATGTGGGTCCCCCCATGCAGGTGGGCCCCACTTCGGAACCTTCTAGAACCTTCCCGGTACAATACCGAAAAATCCCGAACATTTTCCGGTGGCCAAAATAGGACTTCCCATATATAAATCTTTACCTCCGGACCATTCCGGAGCTCCTCGTGACGTCCGGGATCTCATCCGGGACTCCGAACGACTTCCAGATTTCCGCATACTAATATCTCTACAACCCTAGCGTCACCGAACCTTAAGTGTGTAGACCCTACGGGTTCGGGAGACATGCAGACATGACCGAGACGACTCTCCGGTCAATAACCAACAGCGGGATCTGGATACCCATGTTGGCTCCCACATGTTCCACGATGATCTCATCGGATGAACCACGATGTCGAGGATTCAATCAATCCCGTATACAATTCCCTTTGTCAATCGGTACGTTACTTGCCCGAGATTCGATCGTCGGTATCCCAATACCTTGTTCAATCTCGTTACCGGCAAGTCACTTTACTCGTACCGTAATGCATGATCCCGTGACCAAACACTTGGTCACATTGAGCTCATTAGGATGATACATTACCGAGTGGGCCCAGAGATACCTCTCCATCATACGGAGTGACAAATCCCAGTCTCGATTCGTGCCAACCCAACAGACACTTTCGGAGATACCTGTAGTGCACATTTATAGCCACCCAGTTACGTTGTGACGTTTGGTACACCCAAAGCATTCCTACGGTATCCGGGAGTTGCACAATCTCATGGTCTAAGGAAATGATACTTGACATTAGAAAAGCTCTAGCAAACGAACTACACAATCTTGTGCTATGCTTAGGATTGGGTCTTGTCCATCACATCATTCTCCTAATGATGTGATCCCGTTATCAATGACATCCAATGTCCATGGTCAGGAAACCATAACCATCTATTGATCAACGAGCTAGTCAACTAGAGGCTTACTAGGGACATGTTGTGGTCTATGTATTCACACATGTATTACGGTTTCCAGTTAATACAATTATAGCATGAACAACAGACAATTATCATGAACAAGGAAATACAATAATAACCATTTTATTATTGCCTCTAGGGCATATTTCCAACAACCACCACCACCTCCTTCTTCATCACCAAAGGAAAATTGAGTATCGGGTATGGGCACTCCCCTTGGCTTGTCCCAAGCTTGGGGGAGGTTTCCCGGTATCGTATCACCTCCATTATCTGTTTCCTTTACTTATCTTAGTTCGATCCATAGTTATCTTTTGCTTTAGATGAATAAACGTTTTGTTCGATCCTTTCTTTTCAAGTGTTTGCTTAGTGATCTATCCTTGTAATTGTGTGCAAGACATATAATAAAGTTTAGTTTGAATTTTATTTTCTTTACTCTCATGTTCAATAAAAAGAAAGGAAATAAATGAAAAAGATCATATGCTAAGCTTATAGTAAGTAATGACATCACATAAGGAAGAGTATAAGTAGAAAAGTTTATTGGAGATTTACAAACATAACATTGGTCAATGATGCAATTCATGAAAGAATTAATAAGGGAAGAGAAGATTCACATGCAAATACACTATCTTGGACATCTTGTGTGATTGTGAGCCCCCATCAAAATATTATATGCCAAAATGGTTGATGTTGGACAAGGAAGACAACCTAATGATTTATGTTTGTTCATATTCACATAGAAGTTATATTGTCATAGATCCTTCAACATGTTGTGCTTCCCCCCATCTTTGCTAGCCAAAAACTCCGCACTAAGTAGAGATACTAATTGTGCATACAAAAACCCTTAAACCTAAATCTTATTTTGAGAGTCCACCATACCTACCTAAGGATTGAGTAAGATCCTTCAAGTAAGTTGTCATCGGTGCACAAAGGCAATAAAAATTGCTTCTAAAAGTGTTGGATCATTTAGTGTAAGAGAAAATTGAGTGTTGTACGAACTTGTGATGGCAAAGAATAAAAGTGACAGACTGCATAATAAAGGTTTCTATCATAAGGGGCAATATAACGTGACGTTCTTTTGCACTAAGAGATTGAGCATACAACCAAAAAGTGCATGGCAACCTCTGCTTCCCTCTGCGAAGGGCCTATCTTTTACTTTTATGTATTTACTTTTATGCAAGAGTCAAAGTTTTTCTCTCCTTTTTATTTTCACTTTTGGCAAGCATCATGTGGTTAGGAAAGATCTAGGCACATATATCCAGTTGGATATGGGTAGCATGAGTTATTATTGTTAACGTCACCCTTGAGGTGAATATGTTGGGTGGTGAAAACTATAAGCCCCTATCTTTGTATGTGTCCAGTTGAAACTTTTTGTTCATGTGTATGAGATGAGTGTTAGCAATCATAGAATACTATATGATGGTTGAGTATGTGGACTTGCCAAAAAGTCTCTGATACGTGACCCTTCCTGAAAAGATGATGAATTATAGTTGCAAAGTTGACTAAGAACATAGTTTGTTGGTCTCTTTTTTAACAGAAAGACTGTAAGGAAACCCCCTACAGTATAATTGGTGCAACAACCCCAAATTGCAAGTACCATGCCTTGAACCTGGGTGGGCGGGAAGGCATCAGCCCCTTCCCACCACTAGTCTATGCCTTAGTCTGCTAGTTTGTTGGTCTTCAAGAGAGTTTATGCTTTATACTTTGACGTTGTGATGAATTGTTACTTATTCATGAGAAGTTTATGATAAAAGTTATGTGATAAATTTTTATGTTAAAGTTTGTTGATGTTATAATAATATACATGATGCTTCTATGTCCGTATTTTGTTTTTATCGACACCTCTCTCTCTAAGCATGTGGACATGTTTTTCGATTTCGTTTTTCGCTTGAGGACAAGCGAGGTCTAAGCTTGGGGGAGTTGATACGTCCATTTTGCATCATGTCTTCCTACTGTTATTTATATTGTTTTTATGTATAATAATGCTTTTTGGAGTAATTCTAATGCCTATTCTCTTATAATATGCAAGGTCCACACAAAGAGGGAGAATACCGGCACCTGGAAATCTGGACCTGAAAAAGCTACGTCAGGCTACCTATTCTGCACAACACCGAATGAGCTGAAACTTCACAGAGAATTTTTATGGAATATATAAGAATTATTGGAGCAAATAAGTACCAAAGGGGGCCCACCAGGTGGGCACAACCCACCTGGGCGCGCAAGGGAGCCAAGGCGCGCGCTGGTGGGTTGTGCCCTCCTCGGCCCACCTCCGGCGCCCTCTTCTGGTATATAAGTCATTTTGACCTAGAAAAAAGAAGGAGAGGACTTTCGGGATGAAGCGCCGCCCTCTCGAGGCGGAACTTGGGTAGGAGAACTTTTGTCCTTCGGCGGAGCGATTTCGCCGGGGGAACTTCCCTCCCGGAGGGGGAAATCATCGTCATCATCATCACCAACAACTCTCCCATCTTGGGGAGGGCAATCTACTTCAACGTCTTCAACAACACCATCTCCTCTCAGACTCTAGTTCATCTCTTGTGTTCAATCTTTGTACCGGAACTATAGATTGGTGCTTGTGGGTGACTAGTAGTGTTGATTACATCTTGTAGTTGATTACTATATGGATGATTCGGTGGAAGATTATATGTTCAAATCTATTATGCTATTTAATACCCCTCTGATCTTGAGCATGATTATCATTTGTGAGTAGTTACTTTTGTCCTTGAGGCCACGAGAGAAATCTTGTTGCAAGTAATCATGTGAACTTGATATGTGTTCGATATTTAGATGGTATGTATGTTGTGATTCCCTTAGTGGTGTCATGTGAACGTCGACTACATGGCACTTCACCATATTTGGGCCTAAGGGAATGCATTGTGGAGTAGTTATTAGATGATGGGTTGCGAGAGTGACAGAAGCTTAAACCCTAGTTTATGCGCTATTCTGCAAGGGACTGATTTGGATCCAAATGTTTAATGCTATGGTTAGATTTATTCTTAATACTTTTCTCGTAGTTGCGGATGCTTGCGAGGGGGTTAATCCTAAGTAGGAGGCTTGTTCAAGTAAGAACATCACATAAGCTCCGGTCCACCCACATATCAAATTATCAAAGTAGCGAACACAAATCAAACCAACATGATGAAAGTGACTAGATGAAATTCCCGTGTACCCTCAAGAATGCTTTGCTTATTACTGTAAGAGACCGTTTTGGCCTGTCCTTTGCCTCAAAAGGATTGGGCTATCTTGCTGCAATTTTGTTACTATTACCGTTACTTGCTCGTTACCAATTATCTTGCTATCAAACTACTCGTTACTTATAATTTTAGTGCTTGCAGAGAATACCTTGCTGAAAACTACTTGCCATTTCCTTCTGCTCTTCGTTGGGTTCGACACTCTTACTTATCGAAAGGACTCCGATTGATCCCCTATACTTGTGGGTCATCACTCATCAAGTCTCATTTGAATCACAACTGCACAAATCTTTGGAGAATAATCGAGCAAGGCTACTACCCGCATGATCCAAACAACCTCACCCCAAGAGAAGAGGCGGACAATTAATACAATCACTCTGCCTTGTTCATCCTTCAATCCGCGGTGCCTCCCGAAGACCTAGCTCACTTGCGCCCCTTCTCTCGTGCAAAGGATTGTTGGGAACATATTGTCTTGTTGTACAAGGGAAGTTGAAGCATTCAATGGTCCAACTTTGAGGTGGTTCTTGATGAGGCCCATGAGTTTGTGATGAATGAAGATGAGAATCCTCGTGACCTCTCTGCAGATTGAAAACTCTCGCGGTTGCTCTTCAAGACCATAGGAGCAAGGATGCGGATGATAATTGGATCAAGCGCAAGTTTCTAAAGGCAATCACGCCATTCAACAAGGCCATGTCCTCTATGATCCGTCAAAGACCGGATTTCCACACCTTGTCTTCAAGCGATGTGTTGGATGAGTTTATTGCCATGAACATCATGAACAAGACCGCCGACAACGCTCTAGCTCGTGTTTAATGGTCAAAGAATCCCAACCCTAATTACGTTGGAGACGTATCAGGTATTGTGAGGGGAGGGGCAGTGCCACCCCACCCCCAGCCACCTTAATTTAACTTGTCTTTCATTGGTTAGTATTGTCAAACATCCATCAGCAAAGTCATTTTATTAGTGTTGATTCTGCAGGATTTTTTTACACTAGTGGTATAAAGAATTCCTAGTCGAAAATAAGACTTGGACGCACACATCGTGCATGCCAGCGGTAGTCCTCCGTCCTAGAACCCCATAGAAATGTTACATCTGTATCCTTGCCTCAGCCATCTATCCAAGCAAGAATGCCTATTCCTCCTGACTTAACGGTGCACAACCTCGGAATCTTGTGAACACATTCTACATGAGCTATGATGTAAATAATCAAATAGCAGCTCGAGAGGAACATATTGGATCAACAATGATACGTCTCCAATGTATCTATAATTTTTGATTGTTCTATGCTATTATATTATCTATTTTGGATGTTTTATATGCATTAATATGCTATTTTATATTATTTTTGGGACTAACTTATTAACCTAGAGCCCAGCGCCAGTTTCTGTTTTTCCTTGTTTTTTAGCTTCGTAGAAAAGAAATACCAAACGGAGTCCAAACGGAATAAAACCTTCGCGATGTGTATTCTTGGACCAGAATACACCCAGGAGACTTGGAGATGAAGTCGGAGGAACCACGAGGCGGCCACAAGGATGGAGGGCGCGGCCCCTGCCTTGTGGCCCCCCCGTGACTCCCCTGACCTAATTCTTTCGCCTACATATTCACATATATTCCCAAACCACCAGAAGCATCCACGAAAAGACATTTCCACCGCCGCAACCTTCTATACCTGTGAGATCCAATCTAGGGGCCTTTTCCGGCACCCTACCGGAGGGGGATTCGATCATGGAGGGTGCTACTTCTTGAGCTTGCTTTGGTTTTCCCTTGAAGAGGAAAGGGTGATGCAGCAAAGTAGAGTAAGTATTTCCCTCAGTTTGAGAACCAAGGTATCAATCCAGTAGGAGACAATGAAAAAGTCATCGAATACCTGCACAAACAGTTAACAACTTGCACCCAACGCGATAAAGGGGTTGTCAATCCCTTCACGGTTACTTGCAAAAGTGAGATCTGATAGAGATAGATAAACGGTAAAGTAAATATTTTTGGTATTTTTGGTTTATAGAACAGAAAGTAAAAGATCGCAAAGGAAGTAAATCTGAAACTAAAATTGTAGATCGAAAACTTATATGATGGAAAATAGACCTGGGGGCCATAGGTTTCACTAGAGGCTTCTCTCAAGATAGAAAATATTACGGTGGGTGAACAAATTACTGCTGAGCAATTGATAGAAAAGCGCAAAGTTATGACGATATCTAAGGCAATGAACATGAATATAGGCATCACGTCCGTGTCAAGTAGACCGACTCCTGCCTGCATCTACTACTATTACTCCACACATCGACCGACTCCTGCCTGCATCTCGAGTATTAAGTTCATGAAGAATAGAGTAACGCATTAAGTAAGATGACATGATGTAGAGGAATAAACACAAACAATATGATGTAAACCCCATCTTTTTATCCTCGATGGCAACAATACAATATGTGCCTTGCTGCCCCTACTGTCACTGGGAAAGGACACCGCAAGATTGAACCCAAAGCTAAGCACTTCTCCCATTGCAAGAAAAACCAATCTAGTTGGCCAAACCAAATCGATAGTTTGAAGAGACTTGCAAAGATATCAAATCATGCATATAAGAATTCAGAGAAGATTCAAATAATATTCATAGATAAGCTGATCATAAATCCACAATTCATCGGATCTCGGCAAACACACCGCAAAAAAGTATTACATCAAATAGATCTCCAAGAACATCGAGGAGAACATGGTATTGCGAATCAAAGAGAGAGAAGAAGCCATCTAGCTACTAGCTATGGACCCGCAGGTCTGTGGTAAACTACTCACGCTTCATCGGAAGAGCAATGGTGTTGATGTAGAAGCCCTCCGTGATCGAATCCCCCTTAGGCAGGACGCCGGAAAAGGCCCCTAGATGGGATCTCACGGGTACAGAAGGTTGCGGTGGTGGAAAAGTGTTTTTGTGGCTCTCTCTGTTGGTTTTGGGATATATGAGAATATATAGGCGAAGAGACTAGGTCGGTGGAGTCACGAGGGGCCCACAAGGGTGGGGGGCGCGCCCTACCTCCTGGGCGCGCCCTTCGTCCTTATGGCCGCCTCGTGGCTTCTCTGACTTGCACTCCAAGTCCTCTCGATGTCTTTTGGTCCAAGAAAAATCATCGCGGAAGTTTTATTCCGTTTGGACTCCGTTTGGTATTCCTTTTCTGCGAAACTCTAAAACAAGGAAAAAACAGAAACTGGCGCTGGGCTCTAGGTTAATAGGTTAGTCCCAAAAATAATATTAAATAGCATATGAATGCATATAAAACATCCAAAACAGATAATATAATAGCATGGAACAATAAAAATTATAGATACATTGGAGACGTATCAAGCATCCCCATGCTTAATTCATGCTCGTCCTCGGGTACATAAATGATAGAAACAAATTTTTTGATGTGGAATGCTACCTAACATATTTATCCATGTAATTTTCTTTATTGTGGCATGAATGTTCAGATCCGTATGATTCAAGACAAAAGTTTAATATTGACATAAAAACAATAATACTTCAAGCATACTAACAAGGCAATTATGTATTCTCAAAATAACATGGATAAAGAAAGCTTATCCCTACAAAATCATGTAGTCTGGCTATACTCCATCTTCATCACACAAAATATTTAAATCATGCACAACCCTGATGACAAGCCAAGCAATTGTTTCATACTTTTGATATTCTCAAACTTTTTCAACTTTCACGCAATACATGAGCATGAGCCATGGACATATCACTATAGGTGGAATAGAAGGTGGTTGTGGAGAAGAAAAAAAGGAGGAGAGAGTCTCACATCAACTAGGCGTATCAACGGGCTATGGAGATTCCCATCAATAGATATCAATGTGAGTGAGTAGGGATTGCCATGCAACGGATGCACTAGAGGTATAAGTTTATGAAAGATCAAAAAGAAACTAAGTGGGTGTGCATCCAACTTGCTTGCTCATGAAGACCTAGGGTAATTTGAGGAATCCCATCATTGGAATATACAAGCCAAGTTCTATAATAAAAAATTCACACTAGTATGTGAAAGTGACAATATAGGAGACTCTCTATCATGAAGATCATGGTGCTACTTTGAAGCACAAGTGTGGTAAAAGGATAGTAGCATTGCCCCTTCTCTCTTTTCTCTCATTTTTTATTTTATTTGGGCCTTCTCTCATTTTGTTGGCCTCTTTTTTTATTTTTTTTATTTTTCGTCCGGAGTCTCATCCCGACTTGTGGCAGAATCATAGTCTCCATCATCCTTTCCTCAAATGGGACAATGCTCTAATAATGAAGATCATCACACTATTATTTACTTACATCTCAAGAATTACAACTCAATACTTAGAACAAAATATGACTCTATATGAATGCCTCCGGCGGTGTACCGGGATGTGCAATGAATCAAGAGTGACATGTATGAAAGAATTATGAATGGTGGCTTTGCCACAAATACAATGTCAACTACATGATCATGCAAAGCAATATGACAATGATGGAGCGTGTCATAATAAACAAAATGGTGGAAAGTTGCATGGCAATATATCTCGAAATGGCTATGGAAATGCCATAAAAGGTAGGTATGGTGGCTGTTTTGAGGAAGGTATATGGTGGGTTTATGGTACCGGCGAAAGTTGCGCGGCACTAGAGAGGCTAGCAATGGTGGAAGGGTGAGAGTGCGTATAATCCATGGACTCAACATTAGTCATAAAGAACTCACATACTTATTGCAAAAATCTATTAGTTATTGAAACGAAGTACTACGCGCATGCTCCTAGGGGGATAGATTGGTAGGAAAAGACCATCGCTCGTCCCCGACCGCCACTCATATGGAAGACAGTCAATAAATAAATCATGCTCCGACTTCATCACATAACGGTTCACCATACGTGCATGCTGCGGGAATCACAAACTTTAACACAAGTATTTCTCAAATTCACAATTACTTACTAGCATGACTCTAATATCACCATCTTCATATCTCAAAACAATCATAAAGAATCAAACTTCTCATAGTATTCAATGCACTTTATATGAAAGTTTTTATTATATCCCTCTTGGATGCCTACCATACTAGGACTAAATTTATAACCAAAGCCAATTACCATGCTGTTTAGAGACTCTCAAAACAATATAAGTGAAGTACGAGAGTTTTTCATCAATTTCTATAAAAATAAAACCACCACCGTTCCCTAAAAAGATATAAGTGAAGCACTAGAGCAATATTGCCTAGCTCAAAAGATATAAGTGAAGCACATAGAGTATTCTAATAAATCACGATTCATGCGTGTCTCTCTCAAAATGTGTGTACATCAAGGATGATTGTGGCAAACTAAAAAGCAAAGACTCAAATCATACAAGACGCTCCAAGCAAAACTCATATCATGTGGTGAATAAAAATATAGCCTCAAGTAAAGTTACCGATAGACAAAAACGAAAGAGGGGATGCCTTCCGGGGCATCCCCAAGCTTAGGCTCTTGGTTGTCCTTGAATATTACCATCGAGTGCCTTGGGCATCCCCAAGCTTAGGCTCTTGCCACTCCTTATTCCATAGTCCATCAAATCCTTACCCAAAACTTGAAAACTTCACAACACAAAACTCAACAGAAAATCTCATAAGCTCCGTTAGTATAAGAAAATAAATCACCACTTTAGGTACTGTTGTGAACTCATTCTTTATTTATATTGGTGTAATATCTACTGTATTCCAACTTTTCCGTGGTGCATACTGAAAGTATCAAGATGGACCTAGAGGGGGGGTGAATAGGTACAATTACAAATTTTAATTATTACTTAGCAATTTTTAGGCAATAATGCGGAATATGAAAGTGAGCCTAACAATTGCAAGTATGATGCTAAGAGCTAAGCAAGGTAAACGGATAACACAAGTAAGTGAGTAAGCAAGCACAATATGATATAAGTAAGTGCTAAGAGACAAGTAACCACAAGTAGAGAGTTAGGGTTAGGAATAACCGCAACTCCGAGAGACGAGGATTATGCCGATGTTCACTTCCTTGGAGGGAAGCTACGTCACCGTTAGAGAGGTGGATGTTACCACGAAGGCACACCAACAACACGAAGGCTCACCCTATTCTCCCTTATAGACAACACTAGGAAGGCATTTCTCAACCACTAGTGGTAGACCTTGAGCTGGTCTCCAAACCCTCACAAACTTTCCGGGGGAAATCACAATGGTCGATTCCTCGCCAGAGCACTCCTACCGCCTAGGAGTCTCCAACCTCCAAGAGTAAAAAGATGCACCACAAAATAAGGGGGAATCAACTTTCGCTTTGGTGAATGTTTAGATCGAGCACTTCTCCTTCGCTTCTCAAAAGATCAAGAACTTTGGTTGGCTAAGGAGGGAGATCTCCAAGAAATCGAGGTCTGAAAATGGAGGTGAGAGAAATGGAGTCGTCACGTTCTTCGTGAGGAAGAAGAAGACTATTTATTGCCGGGGATGGAATCTGGCCATTGGAGGCAGATTTCTGCATACCCCGGAGTTCTGGCCATGGATGGAAGTTCCGGACCCCGGAAGTTCCGGCCAGGTTCCGGGCTACTCCGAGAGTTTGCACAAACTCAGTAGTACCCCGGAAGCTGCTGAAACAGGGGACGGAAGTTCCGGAGCCCGGAAGTCCCGGCCGCCCCGGAAGTTCCGGCCAGGGTTCGGAGAGGTTCTGGGCTACACAGAGAGATTGCACAAAAAGAGCAGTTTCTCTGGGTACCCCGGAAGCTTCCCGGACCCCTGCCGGGCCTTCCGGTCCCCGGAAGTTTCGGCCGTCCCGGAAGTTCCGGCCTGAACAAAAACTTTACACTAAGATTTTCAGATCAATGAGAGAAGGTAAGTTGATTCCCCGGATGTTTTTATGATGCACCCCTCTTAATAGTGCGGCTGCCCTAAGGACTCAAGAAACAAGAGAACTTATGGTACTCTTCTTTTCTTGGGCACTCCGCTTTTCCTTTTTCCAATATAAGAGGGAATAACCATCCATGCTTCACTTTAGCTTAATCAGTGCTGTTAACACTGGAGCATGTGGTTAGAAACACAAATGAAGTTGTCATAGATGTCAAAAACAATTTAGTGCAACATTGCACTTTCAATCTCCCCCTTTTTAACATAGATGACATCAATGCTTGAGAGGGTAAACACTTAAAGTATATACAACATAAAGCAATTTCATGAAAGGTAGGTACTCCCCCACAACCCATGCCTTATTTTAGGATTGCATTTGGATGAAATGACAAGGTTAGAGGAAACTCCCCCTACCACTGTGCATACCCACACAAGAATGATATATCGACATCGAACGCTTTACTTACCTTTGTTTTTCATAGTGAAGACACAAATATAGATATAATATTGCCTGATAGATGTCTCTCACAATATGAGAAAATAGAATATGCCATGTAACCTCCTTGCCAAAAGATGCTCACACACAGATAGATTATTTAACGGAACATAATAGGTTCAAATAGCAAGATAAGATCCAAATAGGGGCAAATAAAAGCAAAGGTTCAAGGTTCAACGGATCACCAATCAACATAAAATAGGCAGCTAAACAAAGATAATGTTGGAAATATGCCCTAGAGGCAATAATAAAATGATTATTATTATATTTCCTTGTTCATGATAATTGTCTAATTCATGCTATAATTGTGTTATCTGGAAATCGTAATACATGTGTGAACACATAGACCATAACATGTCCCTAGTAAGCCTCTAGTTGACTAGCTCGTTGATCAATAGATGGTTACGGTTTCCTGACCATGGACATTGGATGTCATTGATAACGGGATCACATCATTAGGAGAATGATGTGATGGACAAGACCCAATCCTAAGCATAGCACTAGATCGTGTAGTTCGTTTGCTGAAGCTTTTCTAATGTCAAGTATCATTTCCTTAGACCATGAGATCATGCAACTCCCAGATACCGTAGGAATGCTTTGGGTGTACCAAACGTCACAACGTAACTGGGTGGCTATAAAGGTGCACTACAGGTATCTCCGAAAGTGTCTGTTGGGTTGGCTCGAATCGAGACTGGGATTTGTCACCCCGTATGACAGAGAGGTATCTCTGGGCCCACTCGGTATTGCATCATCATAATGAGCTCAATGTGACTAAGTAGTTAGTCACGGGATCATGCATTACGGAACGAGTAAAGTGACTTGCCGGTAACGAGATTGAACGAGGTATTGGGATACCGACGATCGAATCTCGGGCAAGTAAAGTACCGATTGACAAAGGGAATTGTATACGGGATTACATGAACCCTCGACATCGTGGTTCATCCGATGAGATCATCGAGGAACATGTGGGAGCCAACATGGGTATCCAGATCCCGCTGTTGGTTATTGACCGGAGAGTCGTCTCGGTCATGTCTGCGTGTCTCCCGAACCCGTAGGGTCTACACACTTAAGGATCGGTGACGCTAGGGTTGTAGAGATATTAGTATGCGGTAACCCGAAAGTTGTTCGGAGTCCCGGATGAGATCCCAGACATCACGAGGAGTTCCGGAATGGTCCGGAGGTAAAGATTTGTATATAGGAAGTCCAGTTTCGGCCATCGGGAAAGTTTCGGGGGTCACCGGTATTGTACCGGGACCACCGGAAGGGTCCCGGGGGTCCACCGGGTGGGGCCACCTATCCCGGAGGTCCCCATGGGCTGAAGTGGGAAGGGAACCAGCCCCTGGTGGGCTGGTGCGCCCCCCATGGGCCTCCCCCTGCGCCTAGGGTTGGAAATCCTGGGGGTGGGGGGCGCCCCACCTGACTTGGGGGGCAAGTTCCCCCTTGGCCGCCGCCCCCCTTGAGATTGGATCTCTAGGGGCCGGCGCCCCCAGGGCCCCTATATATAGAGGGGGGAGGAGGGCTGCGCACCCAAGCCCCTGGCGCCTCCCTCTTCCCCCCGTAACACCTCTCCCTCTCGCTGAGCTTGGCGAAGCCCTGCCGAGATCCCTGCTGCTTCCACCACCACGCCGTCGTGCTGCTGGATCTCCATCAACCTCTCCTCCCCCCTTGCTGGATCAAGAAGGAGGAGACGTCTCTCCCAACCGTACGTGTGTTGAACGCGGAGGTGCCGTCCGTTCGGCGCTTGGATCATCGGTGATTTGGATCACGACGAGTACGACTCCATCAACCCCGTTCACTTGAACGCTTCCGCTCGCGATCTACAAGGGTATGTAGATGCAATCCTCCCCTCTCGTTGCCAGTAAACTCCATAGATAGATCTTGGTGATGCGTAATTTTTTTTAATTTCTGCTACGATCACCAACAGTGGTATTAGAGCTAGGTCTATTCGTAGTTTCTATGCACGAGTAGAACACAAATTGTTGTGGGTGTTGATTTTGTCAATTTACTTGCCGTTACTAGTCTTATCTTGATTCGGCGGCATCGTGGGATGAAGCGGCCCGGACCGACCTTACACGTACGCTTACGTGAGACAGGTTCCACCGACTGACATGCACTAGTTGCATAAGGTGGCTAGCGGGTGTCTGTCTCTCCCACTTTAGTCGGATCGGATTCGATGAAAAGGGTCCTTATGAAGGGTAAATAGAAATTGGCATATCACGTTGTGGTTTTGGCGTAGGTAAGAATCGTTCTTGCTAGAAACCTATAGCAGCCACGTAAAAGTTTGCAACAACAATTAGAGGACATCTAACTTGTTTTTGCAGCAAGTGTCATGTGATGTGATATGGCCAAAAGGATGTGATGAATGATATATGTGATGTATGAGATTGATCATGTTCTTGTAATAGGAATCACGACTTGCATGTCGATGAGTATGACAACCGGCAGGAGCCTAAGAGTTGTCTTAATTTATTTATGACCTGCGTGTCAACTGGAACGTCATGTAATTACTTTACTTTATTGCTAACTATTAGCCATAGTAGTAGAAGTAATAGTTGGCGAGACAACTTCATGAAGTCATGATGATGGAGATCATGGTGTCATGCCGGTGACGATGATGAACATGGCGCCCCGAAGATGGAGATCAAAAGGAGCAAAATGATATTGGCCATATCATGTCACTATTTGATTGCATGTGATGTTTATCATGTTTTACATCTTATTTGCTTAGAACGACGGTAGCATAAATAAGATGATCCCTCGCTAAAATTTCAAGAAAGTGTTCCCCCTAACTGTGCACCGTTGCGAAGGTTCGTTGTTCCGAAGCACCACGTGATGATCGGGTGTGATAGGTTCTAACGTTCGCATACAACGGGTGTAAGCCAGATTTACACACGCAATACACTTAGGTTGACTTGACGAGCCTAGCATGTACAGACATGGCCTCGGAGCACAAGAGACCGAAAGGTCGAACATGAGTCGTATAGCAGATACGATCAACATGAAGATGTTCACCGATGGTGACTAGTCCGTCTCACGTGATGATCGAACACGGCCTAGTTGACTCGGATCATGTATCACTTAGATGACTAGAGGGATGTTTGTCTGAGTGGGAGTTCGTTAATAATTTGATTAGATGAACTTCATTATCATGAACTTAGTCTAAAACTTTTACAATATGTCTTGTAGATCAAATGGCCCACGCTAATGTTGCCCTCAACTTCAACGCGTTCCTAGAGAAAACCAAGCTGAAAGACGATGGTAGCAACTACACGGACTGGGTCCGTAACCTGAGGATTATCCTCATAGCTGCCAAGAAAGCATATGTCCTTGAAGCACCGCTAGGTGATGCACCTGTTTTCCCAGCAACTCAAGACTTTCTGAACGCCTGGCAGTCACGTAGTGATGATTACTCCCTGGTTCAGTGCGGCATGCTTTACAACTTAGAACCGGGGCTCCAAAAGCGTTTTGAGCAGCACGGAGCATATGAGATGTTCCAAGAGCTGAAAATGGTTTTCCAAGCTCATGCTCGGGTCGAGAGATATGAAGTCTCCGACAAGTTCTATAGTTGTAAGATGGAGGAGAATAGTTCCGTCAGCAAACACATACTCAAAATGTCTGGGTTGCACAACCGCTTGTCTCAGCTGGGAGTTAATCTCCCGGATGACTCGGTCGTTGACAGAATCCTTCAGTCGCTCCCACCTAGCTACAAGGGCTTTGTGATGAACTTCAATATGCAGGGAATGGAAAAGACCATTCCTGAGGTATATTCAATGCTGAAATCAGCGGAGGTGGAGATCAAAAAGGAACATCAAGTGTTGATGGTGAATAAAACCGCTAAGTTCAAGAAAGGCAAGGGTAAGAAGAACTTCAAGAAAGACGGCAAGGGAGTTGCCGCGCCCAGTAAGCAAGCTGCCGGGAAGAAGACAAAGTATGGACCCAAGCCTGAGACTGAGTGCTTTTATTGCAAGGGAAACGGTCACTGGAAGCGGAACTGCCCCAAGTACTTAGCGGATAAGAAGGCCGGCAATACCAAAGGTATATGTGATATACATGTTATTGATGTGTACCTAACCAGCACTCGTAGTAGCTCCTGGGTATTTGATACCGGTGCGGTTGCTCATATTTGTAACTCAAAGCAGGAGCTGCGGAATAAGCGGAGATTGGCGAAGGACGAGGTGACAATGCGCGTCGGGAATGGTTCCAAGGTCGATGTGATCGCCGTCCGCACGCTACCTCTGCATCTACCTTTGGGATTAGTTTTAAACCTCAATAATTGTTATTTAGTACCAGCTTTAAGCATGAACATTGTGTCTGGATCTCGTTTAATGCGAGATGGCTACTCATTTAAATCCGAGAATAATGGTTGTTCTATTTATATGAGAGAAATGTTCTATGGTCATGCCCCGCTGGTCAATGGTTTATTCTTAATGAATCTCGAACGTGATGTTACACATGTTCATAGTGTGGATGCTAAAAGGTGTAAGGTTGATAATGATAGTCCCACATACTTGTGGCACTGCCGCCTTGGTCATATTGGTGTCTAGCGTATGAAGAAGCTCCATGCAGATGGACTTTCGGAGTCTCTTGATTATGAATCATTTGACACGTGCGAACCATGCCTCTTGGGCAAGATGACCAAGAATCCGTTCTCCGGAACAATGGAGCGAGCAACCAACTTATTGGAATCATACATACTGATGTATGCGGTCCAATGAGTGTTGAAGCTCGCGGTGGCTATCGTTATGTTCTCACCCTCACTGATGACTTGAGTAGATATGGGTATGTCTACTTGATGAAACACAAGTTTGAGACCTTCGAAAGGTTCAAGGAATTTCAGAATGAGGTTGAGAATCAACGTGGCAGAAAAATAAAATTCTTACGATCAGATCGTGGAGGAGAATATTTAAGTCACGAATTTGGCACGCACCTAAGGAACTGTGGAATTGTTTCACACTTGACGCCGCCCGGAACACCTCAGCGTAATGGTGTGTCCGAACGTCGTAATCGTACTCTGTTGGACATGGTGCGATCTATGATGTCTCTTACCGACTTACCACTATCATTCTGGGGTTATGCTTTAGAGACTGCTGCATTCACTTTAAGTAGGGCACCGTCTAAGTCCGTTGAGACGACACCGTATGAACTATGGTTTGGCAAGAAACCTAAGTTTTCATTTCTGAAAGTTTGGGGATGCCATGCTTATGTCAAGAAACTTCAACCTGAAAAGCTCGAACCCAAATCGGAAAAATGCGTCTTCATAGGATACCCTAAGGAAACTATTGGGTATACCTTCTACCTCAGATCCGAAGGCAAGGTCTTTGTTGCCAAGAATGGATGCTTTCTGGAGAAGGAGTTTCTCTCGAAAGAAGTGAGTGGGAGGAAAGTGGAACTTGATGAGGTGATAGTCACCCCTTCCGAACCGGAAAGTAGCGCAGCGCGGGAAGATGTTCCTATGGTGCTTGCACCGACTGGGGAGGAAGTTAATGATGATGATCATGAAGCTTCAGATCAACTTACTGCTGAACTTCGTAGGTCCACAAGGACACGTTCCGCACCAGAGTGGTACGGCAACCCTGTCATGGAAATCATGTTGTTAGACAACGGTGAACCTTCGAACTATGAAGAAGCGATGGCGGGCCCGGATTCCGACAAATGGCTTGAAGCCATGAAATCTGAGATAGGATCCATGTACGATAACAAAGTATGGACTTTGGTTGACTTGCCCGACGATCGGCAAGCCATAGAAAATAAATGGATCTTTAAGAAGAAGACGGACGCGGATGGAAATGTTACCATCTAGAAAGCTCGACTTGTCGCTAAGGGTTATCGACAAGTTCAAGGAGTTGACTACGATGAGACCTTCTCACCCGTAGCGAAGCTGAAGTCCGTCTGAATAATGTTAGCAATTGCCGCATTCTATGATTATGAAATATGGCAAATGGACGTCAAAACGGCATTCCTTAACGGCTTCCTTAAGGAAGATTTGTATATGATGCAGCCGAAAGGTTTTGTCGATCCTAAGAATGCTGACAAAGTATGCAAGCTCCAGCGCTCAATCTATGGGCTGGTGCAGGCATCTCGGAGTTGGAACATTCGCTTTGATGAGATGATCAAAGCGTTTGGGTTTACACAGACTTATGGAGAAGCCTGTGTTTACAAGAAAGTGAGTGGGAGCTCTGTGGCATTTCTCATATTATATGTGGATGACATACTATTGATGGAAAATGATATAGAATTCTTGGAAAGTATAAAGGCCTACTTGAATAAGTGTTTTTCAATGAAGGACCTTGGAGAAGCTGCTTATATATTAGGCATCAAGATCTATAGAGATAGATCGAGACGCCTCATAGGTCTTTCACAAAGCACATACCTTGACAAGATATTGAAGAAGTTCAATATGGATCAGTCCAAGAAGGGGTTCTTTCCTGTATTGCAAGGTGTGAGATTGAGCACGGCTCAATGCCCGACCACGGCAGAAGATAGAGAAAAGATGAGTGTCGTCCCCTATGCCTCGGCCATAGGGTCTATTATGTATGCCATGCTGTGTACCAGACCTGATGTAAACCTTGCCGTAAGTTTGGTAGGAAGGTACCAAAGTAATCCCGGCATGGAACACTGGACAGCGGTCAAGAACATCCTGAAGTACCTGAAAAGGACTAAGGATATGTTTCTCGTTTATGGAGGTGACGAAGAGCTCGTCATAAAGGGTTACGTCGATGCTAGCTTCGACACAGATCTGGATGACTCTAAGTCACAAACCGGATACGTGTATATTTTGAATGGTGGGGCAGTCAGCTGGTGCAGTTGCAAGCAAAGCGTCATGGCGGGATCTACATGTGAAGCGGAGTACATGGCAGCCTCGGAGGCAACACATGAAGCAATCTGGATGAAGGAGTTCATTGCCGACCTAGGAGTTATTCCCAATGCATCGGGGCCGATGACTCTCTTCTGTGACAACACTGGAGCTATTGCCCTTGCCAAGGAGCCCAGGTTTCACAAGAAGACCAGGCACATCAAGCGTCGCTTCAACTCCATTCGTGAAAATGTTCAAAATGGAGACATAGATATTTGTAAAGTACATACGGATTTGAATGTCGCAGATCCGTTGACTAAACCTCTTCCACGGGCAAAACATGATCAACACCAGAACTCTATGGGTGTACGATTCATCACAATGTAACTAGATTTTTGACTCTAGTGCAAGTGGGAGACTGTTGGAAATATGCCCTAGAGGCAATAATAAAATGATTATTATTATATTTCCTTGTTCAGGATAATTGTCTATTGTTCATGCTATAATTGTGTTATCCGGAAATCGTAATACATGTGTGAACACATAGACCATAACATGTCCCTAGTAACCCTCTAGTTGACTAGCTCGTTGATCAATAGATGGTTACGGTTTCCTGACCATGGACATTGGATGTCATTGATAACGGGATCACATCATTAGGAGAATGATGTGATGGAAAAGACCCAATCCTAAGCATAGCACTAGATCGTGTAGTTCGTTTGCTGAAGCTTTTCTAATGTCAAGTATCATTTCCTTAGACCATGAGATCGTGCAACTCCCGGATACCGTAGGAATGCTTTGGGTGTACCAAACGTCACAACGTAACTGGGTGGCTATAAAGGTGCACTACAGGTATCTCCGAAAGTGTCTGTTGGGTTGGCTCCGATCGAGACTGGGATTTGTCACCCCGTATGACGGAGAGGTATCTCTGGGCCCACTCGATATTGCATCATCATAATGAGCTCAATGTGACTAAGTAGTTAGTCACGGGATCATGCATTATGGAACGAGTAAAGTGACTTGCCGGTAACGAGATTGAACGAGGTATTGGGATACCGACGATCGAATCTCGGGCAAGTAAAGTACCGATTGATAAAGGAAATTGTATACGGGATTACTTGAATCCTCGACATCGTGGTTCATCCGATGAGATCATCGAGGAGCATGTGGGAGCCAACATGGGTATCCAGATCCCGCTGTTGGTTATTGACCGGAGAGTCGTCTCGGTCATTTCTGCGTGTCTCCCGAACCCGTAGGGTCTACACACTTAAGGATCGGTGACGCTAGGGTTGTAGAGATATTAGTATGCGGTAACCCGAAAGTTGTTCGGAGTCCCAGATGAGATCCCGGACATCACGAGGAGTTCCGGAATGGTCCGGAGGTAAAGATTTGTATATAGGAAGTCCAGTTTCGGCCATCGGGAAAGTTTCGGGGGTCACCGGTATTGTACCGGGACCACCGGAAGGGTCCCGGGGGTCCACCGGGTGGGGCCACCTATCCCGGAGGGCCCCATGGGCTGAAGTGGGAAGGGAACCAGCCCCTGGTGGGCTGGTGCGCCCCCCATGGGCCTCCCCCTGCGCCTAGGGTTGGAAACCCTGGGGGTGGGGGGCGCCCCACCTGACTTGGGGGGCAAGTTCCCCCCTTGGCCGCCGCCCCCCTTGAGATCGGATCTCTAGGGGCCAGCGCCCCCCCAGGGCCCCTATATATAGAGGGGGGAGGGAGGGCTGCGCACCCAAGCCCCTGGCGCCTCCCTCTTCCCCTCCCGTAACACCTCTCCCTCTCGCTGAGCTTGGCAAAGCCCTGCCGAGATCCCCACTGCTTCCACCACCACGCCGTCGTGCTGCTGGATCTCCATCAACCTCTCCTCCCCCCTTGCTGGATCAAGAAGGAGGAGACGTCTCTCCCAACCGTACGTGTGTTGAACGCGGAGGTGCCGTCCGTTCGGCGGTTGGATCATCGGTGATTTGGATCACGACGAGTACGACTCCATCAACCCCGTTCTCTTGAACGCTTCCGCTCGTGATCTACAAGGGTATGTAGATGCAATCCTCCCCTCTCGTTGCTAGTAAACTCCATAGATAGATCTTGGTGATGCGTAGAAAATTTTAATTTCTACTACGATCACAAACAGATAAATGATAAGCCCTATCAAGCACCACAACATCTCCCCCTGTTGTCACCAAGATGGCAAAAAGGAAAGATGGAGGAATCCATAAACAACCCCTAGGAGAGGGACGCAGAAGGGTAATCAGACGACTCTCCAGAAGACTCTGAGCCGTGAGGGCGGTGAGAAGAGGCTTCATCGCCGGCTTCAACATCAAACTGAGAAAACTTGGACTGGTATTTCTCAAAAGGAGTCACATTGGACTCGGAACCGTGAGAAATGTCCATACCAGATGCACGCATACCATCCTTAAGAGCCTTCATGTTCTCCTTCCTAGACTTGTGCTCCTCCCATTGCTTCTTGTGCATATCTTGCTGTAGACAGAACATGTTGTTGAGAAGACGCCAAAGTTTGTTGCTCTTCTTGGACCCGGAGTCATTGGGCTCCCCACGATGAAAAGTATGAGAGCGGGGACGAAGCTCAAAGTGGTGTGGATCTCCAGCATGTAGCTCCTCTTCCTCATCATCATCACCCTCATGAGCAGTTACCTTGCCCTTCTTAACAAGCAAGCCAACACTGGAGTGAACAGTCAGACGCCGACCCGCAAATGCATTAGGAGCAATCTCAGCAATCAAGGCAGTAATATAAGGAGCATAGATAGGAACCTTGCGGTTCATCACCACACTGTACATCTGATGCCACATAAAGTCCATCACATCAATGGGGCCTTGCTCGGAGTTGTGACAAGTGTAGTGAAGAAGGTTGATTAGGTGGCCACGAATCTTGTTCTTGTCACCCACCTTGACAGCAAGTATCTCTCGAAAGATTTGGTGCATGATGTCATAGAAAGGCAGAAGATCACCAACATATCCAACTTTTCTGGATGGAGGATACAAACCAGCCAAGTGAATAGCCTGGAAGACCCCTTTGTCATGGATCTTGTAGCCACGGTCAACAGTAGTGTCAGTATACTCATATCCCAAAAGACTGGCCAGCACTAAGAACGGAGCAGAGTACTTCTCATTACCACTCATCCACGAGTGTGCTGCATATCAGTCCCAGAATGCACCGTGGCATAGAACTGAGCCACAAGAGGCGGAGACACATCATGTTGAAAGCGCATGAGTGGAAGGAGGTTAAGCTTCACACACATGCTCTGGATCCCATCAAAGTAAGCAGAATTTGTTGGAGTCTTGTCAAAGTGAGCAATGTTGATATTCTTCTGAATGACACACTTTTTGACAAACTGAGAGAAGATCTCTTCATAGTTATGTTGCTGGAAAAGTGTCCAAAACTTGGAATCAGCCACATGATCATGGTCATGGCGATAGGGATTGACTCGGCGAAGAGCAATCCACTCCGGTGCGGGCATTTCCCTCATAGTGACTGGCACAGGAGGAGGAGGTTGAACATTTGGTGCCTTGGCCTTCTTGGAAGTAGTCTTCCGCTTCTTGGTGTGGACGGGAGCAGCAGGAGGAGATGCACTGTCTTCAGCCTCAGCATCTTCCTCGGGGTGGCAGTCAAACATGTTCTCACGCCCCAAAACAACAGCCATTGTCTTCTTGACTCGAGCTTTGGATTTCTGTTCATACACCTTGGATGAGTGAGCACGCGAACCAGACCCTCCTGCTGATAGAGATGAGTGAATAGCATGGGGACAGAATAAGTACACAAGCCTCAAAAACAGAAAATCAAAGAATCTCATTGTTCGAAGATGTGACAGAACTCTGCTTAGGCCGGAAGTTCCGGGGTGGAGGCCGGAAGTTCTGGAGGCCAGAGGTTCCGGGGAGCCCGGAAGTTCTGTCCGACGGAAGTACCGGCCCCGGCCCGAACATGGAAACCCTAGCAAGGCCGGATGTTCCGGGCACCAGCATGGTCGTAGGGCTCCTTCCGAATCTGAGTAGGGGACAACCATCACTACAAAAAAACACACATCCGTGACATTTTGGGCCGAATGAATTTTTTTGGGTCATACTTATGACACTTCTATGACAATAATTGTGACAAAACACAGTATCATCATAGATGTGGCGGGGTCCTACTTCTATGGCAAAAAATCATGACAGAAAATGGGCTTTTCGTCCTGGGCGGGCCGAAGACGCAGCTGCATGACATTCTTTGGGCCGTCCATGACGGAAAAAACCGTGGTAGAAGCGAGGGCGAGGAAAATATCGGGGGGTTCCCGGTTACGGTGGGTGGTCGGGGCTGAGCGATGCGCGTTTCTCTCGTACACGCACGCGCGTGGGTGCGAGGCGTTGGGCTCTAACTGAACCCGAGCGAGGCGTTGGGCTCTAACTGAACTCGAGCGAGGCGTTGGGCTCTAACTGAACCCGAGTAAGGCATTGGGCTCTAACTGAACCCGAGCGATTGCACTGCAGGCTACGCGTTACTGAACCCGAGCGATCGATCGATGGCTGTTAACTGAACCCGATCGAGCGATTCCTTCGCTACTGCTGCTAACTGAAGCCGATCGATGCTGCCTCTTGATGAACAGTGAGCGTTGCTAGGGGGGTTTGGATGAACAGTTCCCGGTGGGGGTGGATGAACAGGACCCCGTGGTGTTGCCTCTGGATGAACAGGACCCCGATCGATCGAGCCGGTTGGGGCTGGATGAACAGGATCCCGTGGAGGGCAAGATGAATAGGACCACCCCGTGGAGGGCAGGATGAATAGTATACGGTGGAGGGCTGGATGAACAGTAGCCCGTGGAGGGGTGGTTGAATAGGAGCCCGTGGAGAGGGCTGGTTGAACAGTAGCCGGTGGAGTAGCGCGCGGTGGAGGCTGGATGAACAGGAGCCCGTGGATGAACAGTCATAGGTGGAGGCTGGAGGAGGTCGACGGTGGATGAACAATAGCCCGTGGAGGCTAGAGGGGGTCTGCGGTGGAGATGAACAGTATCCCGTGGAGTCCCGTTTTGCGGTACGCCACACCCCTCCCGATGAACAGGACCCCCGTTTCAATCGTAGCGCTCCAACACAAGTCCGTTTCCTCCGTTTTGCGGTACGCCACACCCCTCCCGATCAACAGGACCCCCGTTTCGACCGTAGGAGGTCTGTTTCCTCCATTTTGCGGTACGCCAAACCCCTCCCGATGAACAGGATCCCGTTTCGACCGTGGCCGGTCGAGCACAAGGCCATTTCCTCCGTTCTGCGGTACGCCAGGCCTCGTTTCCATCGGCTGTTCCGTCCAAGCCGGTTGGCTCCCACGCGTTCCGTTGCCTCCCGATGAACACGACGCATTCCGTTGCCTCCCCATGAACACGACGACGACGCAGTTTCTCCGTTCCGACCCAGCCATGTACAGGAGCCCTGGCCGTACGTATGCGCGAGTAGGCGTTCGAGACCCTGCCCATATGTACGTACATGGCCGTATTTTCTTTCTTGCACACTGGCCGCTGTACGTACGTGTACATGCTACGTATGCGCCTCTACTATGACACGTGCGCGCCTCTACATCGACCAGTATGTACGTACACGTTCGCGATAGAATGACAACGCTACGTACGCTTCGACCAGGTGGATCCCGTCTGTCAGGCACTTCCTTGCATGCGAAGATGTAGCTGGTGGGTCCCAGCAGTCAGGGGGGCGAATCGTTTTTTTGCCCGGACGCACTTCCTTGCATGCGAAGATGTAGCTGGTGGGTCCCAGTAGTCAGGGGGAAATGTTTTTTTCGTGAAACACGGTGGCCCGTCCGGTGGGTCCCCGCTGTCAGGTGGAGGAATAATTATTTTGCGTGTAATAAGGAGGCACTTCCTTGCTGCGGCTCTAGACCCAGCTGTCAGCCTCTCCACGTACAGTCCACGTCCGATGGAAGCCATTCCTTGACCATGTTGACCACGCCGCGGTGGACGACGGCGAGGCATAGGAAGGGGACGACATGGAGCCGGTGAAGACGCGGCAGTGGAAGCCCGCGCGGAGAGGAGTACGAGGGTTCACTGGTTCGTCTGTGGTGTGAGGCTGCCGTTGAGGGAGTCCTGGATTAGGGGGTCCTCGGACAGCCGGACTATGTACTTCTGCCGGACTGTTGTACTATGAAGATACAAGATTGAAGACTTCGTCCCATGTCCGGATGGGACTCTTCTTTGCGTTGAAGGCAAGCTTGGCAATACAGATATGTAGATCTCCTCCCTTGTAACCGACTCTGTGTAACCCTATCCCCCTCCGGTGTCTATATAAACCGGAGGGTTTAGTCCGTAGGACAACAACAATCATAACCATAGGCTAGCTTCTAGGGTTTAGCCTCTTCGATCTCATGGTAGATCAACTCCTGTAATACTCATATCATCAAGATCAATCAAGTAGGAAGTAGGGTATTACCTCCATCGATAGGGCCCGAACCTGGGTAAACATCGCGTCCCCCGCCTCCTATTACCATCCGCCTTAGACGCACAGTTCGGGACCCCCTACCCGAGATTCACCGGTTTTGACACCGACATTGGTGCTTTCATTGAGAGTTCCACTGTGCCGTCGTGATAAAGGCTTGATGGCTCCTTCGATCATCGACAACAATGCGATCTAGGGTGAGGCTTTCCTCCCCAGACAGATCTTCGTATTCGGCGGCTTCGTACTGCGGGCCAACTCGCTTGGCCATCTGGAGCAAATCGAGAGCTACGCCCCTGGCCATCAGGTCAGGTTTGGAAACTTGAACTATACTGCCGACATCCGCGGAGACTTGATCTTTGATGGATTCGAGCCCATGTCAGGTGCGCCGCACAGTCACGGCGAGCATGACTTAGCTCTGCCGTCGGACAGTGATCGGGAGATCACACCTGCAGCTACTCCGGCCCTCAATCCGGAGCAGATCGTGCCGTCCGAGGACGGGTGGATAGACCCCGCCACGGAGGCCGCGCACGCAGCGGTGATAGAGCCGAATACTGACTTCACCTCCTATGAGACCCGTGTTGTCGGACACTTGGATTCGTCCCCGGTCACGGGTTCCGAACCGCCTGCATCCATGCCTATCGAATCTGATTGGGCACCGATCATGGAGTTTTCCTCCGCGGATATCTTTCAGCACTCACCACTGGGCGACGTGCTAAACTCATTAAGGTCTCTCTCCTTGTCAGGAGACCCTTGACCAAACTATGTCCGGTTGGAGTGGGATGCGGACGACGAAGAAAGTCGCTCCCCACCCACCACCCACTTAGTAGCCACTGTCGACGATTTAACCGACATGCTCGATTTCGGCTCTGAAGACATCGACGGTATGGACGACGATGCAGGAGACGAACAGGAACCACCACCCACAGGGCGCTGGACTGCCACCTCATCATATGATATATACATGGTGGACACCCCCAAAGAAGGCGATGGCAATAAGGCAATGGAGGATAATCCCTCCAAGAAGCAATCCAAGCACCGGCGTCAGCGGCTGTCGTGGAATTGTCACCGCAGATGTCCTAGGGTGAGGACTTAGTCGTGAGGCCAACGCATCTAAGTGGTAGCTTGAGAGGGGTTGAGCGGAATCGAGAGACGCAACACAAGACAGGGATTTAGACAGCTTCGGGCCCCGGGAAACATCATCCGGTAACAACCCTACATGCTGTTTGAGGCTAGGTCTCGTTATCATCACGAGAGTGTCGCCGGTAAACCGGATCTTTGTGTCTAGCCCTAGAGATTGTTTCTTCTTGCTTCTCCCTCTTTGGGGAGCCCTGCCCCTCCTTATATAAGTTGAAGGGGCGAGTTACATGTAGAGTCCAACTCGGACTTAAGACTTAACTATTCTGACTTCTCTTCATGGGCTTCTTAACGTCTCGGGCTTCATAACGTCTCGGGCTTCATAACCCCTGGCAACCCAGTTATCACTGTCTGCCGGGTTATGACTGGTGCCGGTTTATGATGGTCTGCCGGTTTATGATGGTCTGCTTAGTTATCAACTGACTTAACTCCTGCCGGGTTATCATCTTCCTTAACACCTGCCGGTTTACCACTTGCCTTAACACCTACCGGTTTACCACCCGCCGGTTTACTGCCCGTCTTAGCCATCTGTCTTAACTGTCTGTCTTAACTGTCAGCCGGTTTATCAACCTGCCGGTTTACCAAGTCCCAGCCGGGTTATAACTCCGGACGGATCATACCGCAGGGTATATCCCCGACATTAGCCCCCAGTTTAATTTGGATTTATCCATGTTAAACTGATCCTGAGCATCCTTAAATCCTTGTCATTACTTTCTAGAAAATCCGGGTCAATAGGCCAGCTTCATAATCAATTTGCTGACATTGGTTTGTCACAGAGAAATATTGTGAAGAATAACTCCTTTGACTCAGCTCCCAATGCTTAACAAAAATATTGGTCTTTGAAATACTCATCTGATCTTCAGCCGGTTTAAGAATGTAGAACTTGCTAGTTTACAAATATTGATGGCACCAGGTCATAATTGTAGTTAACATCAAGCTTGAAAATATACCTCTTATATGCCTATGACTTGTAGCCCCCAAGTCTTAAGAAGGTAGTATAGCAACAACTTAAGACTTGCTTCAATATAAATATCACAAGCGTGAAGAAATCCAAGTTGTTCATCTCAATCACCAGTCAGAACTAAGTATTCCACATATGTAGCCCCCAAGTGCCGGGTTGTCATGCTTGCAGCAACCTGGGACTTGAAATTGCCTTATACTCATAAAACTTCAACCAGTGTAGCCCCCAAGGGCCGGGTCATTATGCAATAATGAGCAGGGACTTTATAAATATGATCATGTAGACTTTGAACAACAACGTGTAGCCCCCAAGTGTCGGCTCAGTAAGATAATATTGAGCTGAGACTTTATATATATTTCATTGAAAATAACATCATATGATGTAACCCTCATCATGGGGCTTGAACCCACGTCCACAAGGTTAAGAGCTTTGTGCTTTACCAACTGAGCAATAAACCTTCAATATAATGGATTAAGACTTGTGTACCTTGAATTGTTGACAGGAGCAATTGGTAGCCCCCAAGGGCTGGCTCATTACTTGTGTACCTTGAATTGTTGACATGAGCAATTGGTAGCAATTGTTGACAGGAGCAAAAAAATGACTTTGCATTAGCCCCCAAGTGCCATGGTGCATGCTGGCAGTGACATGGGACTTGCATATTTGATGTAATCTCAATTTGAATAATGTAGCCCCCAAGCGCCGGGTCGTAAGCCTGCAGCGACTCGGGACTATTCCCTCCATTGTAAAAATAAATCATGTCCATTAATAAAATAATAACCATTACGCTGACGCGACTTTGAAGACCTCCATCATAATATTGGCTATTGATAACCATAATAAAAATCCAGCCATGTTGGCTATTAAAGATTTGAATAATATAATCCAATGATTTATAAGCGCATGATTCCAATGGCGCAATCCAAATATATACTGGCGACTTATAGTCGAAAGCCAGGCCGGGTTAATAAACACCGAATTATAACTGATCATGTACTGACAACTTGTAGTTGAAAGTCAAGCCGGTTTAATGAACACCGGTTTATTAAAACATTATAAATGTCACCAAAAGAGAAAAAACTTGGCAAACAAAAGCATATGAAAAACTTGTAGTCGAGGCTTTTCACGGGCTGACAGACCCCAAATTCGAGGCTTTTCATGGGCTGCCAGGCCACTGAGTTAAACCATTTCACAAAGCCTTTTAAGATGGTCCTCAATCCTTAACCAATCGCCGGTCTATCATTGACAAGTTCAGGGTCATATGCGATTGACTTGTCAAGTTGGCGGGTCATACCAAGCTTACCTGGGCGGAGTGACTTACTTAATGAAGTGTAACACCCCAGATGTAACTTTCCATATTTGTAACTCCAACTCTTGCCATTTTCGGCTATGTGTTATGATATTCCCTTCGTGGTCGGGTTTTGTTTTTCGTTTTGCATTTTGTTCATGTCATGCATTTCATATCATGTCATCATGTGCATCTCATTTGCATACGTGTTCGTCTCATGCGTCCGAGCATTTTCCCCGTTGTCCGTTTTGCAATCCGACACTCCCACGTGCACCGGCGCACCCCTCTTGTTTCTTTTCGTGAGCGGGTGTTAAACTTTCTCGGAATGGACCGAGTCTTGCCAAGTGGCCTTGGTATACCATCGGTAGACCACCTGTCAAGTTTCGTTCCATTTGGAGGTCGTTTGGTGCTCCAACGGTTAACCGGGTAACCGCAAAGTCCTTTTGTGTTTTGCAGCAAAACCCCCTCTAAATAGCCCAATAACCCCTCTAAGTCACCTCCATGCTCTTGGTCGTTCGATCACGATCGTGTGGGCGAAAACCGCACTCCATTTGGAGCCTCCTAGCTCCCTCTACCTATAAATATGTGCACACCTCCTCCAAATCCCGGATGAAACCCTAGAAGATTTCCCTCTCCGCCGCCGGACGAAACCTCCCACCGACGGACACGTCCGCGCCAGATCCAGATCTGGAGAGGTTGACTTTCTTCCTCGCCCGAAATTCTCAAGTCCTGAGATTTTTGCAATCTGTTGCCCACTTCATCGCATCATAACTCATTGCATACTACTCCGTTTCGTGCGTGTAATATATAGAAATGTTCGTCTCAAGATGCTCTTTATTTTGTTACATTGGGCCATGCTCGTTTGAGTCCATCTTGATGCCCAATTCTCTGGTGCAAGAATGCTATGTGATGTTTACTGCTGTTACTTATCAGAACTTGGTGATTTGTAATTTTTGTTGCAATTGATGTGTGCATCTTATGGGAATGAGCTCTACAGGTGTTTTGATCTATGCCATGCCATATTTACAGAGGTTTATGCCATGTATTTTTGTGATCTATGTGGTGACTAGCACAAGCATGCAAACTAGGCTTCGTGATGTTTCTGTTTTCAGGGACTTGGAATTTTGCTAAGTCTGTGACTGCTGTTATTTTGTTGCCATGTATCCATGTGGCTACAGAGAGATCCATGCTCCTTTTGATGATATTCAGTACGGATGTTTTGTGGATATAGTTGTGCTTTATCCATCCATGCCCCTGTTTGCAATTATGGAGTGCCATAGCATGTCTTAATCTTTCTCTACTTTTGCTATAAAATGTTCCTGGCAGATTGTTTACATGTTATTCAATTTTGCCAAGGTTGTTGTAGTTGATCCATACATGATATGTATTTGCTCTTGCCATGGTTAGCATCATAAATATGCCATCTTGCTGTAGGTATGATTGTTTTGTCATGCATTGCTTTGTGGTGAGTGAATCAAGCTCACCAAGATGCCTTCATAATACTGTTTCTGCCATGCTCTGTTTTCTGCTAAGTCTGAAACCTGTAACGAAACTTGCTATGTTTACATGGGTGCCATCATATCTTCTGGTCCTTTTTGGCTCACGGTCAGTAAGGGACTTTTGTTCTATGCATTTAGTAGATTCATTCCATGCCTTGTTGTGCTATGTTAAGTTCCTGTAGCATGTGTTTTGCTTGCTCTGAATATTGCTACCTGATGCTGTTTCAGCCATGTCCAGTAATTTCACCAAGTCTGTGAACCTGATATTTTTTTGCACTTTTGCCATGCTTGGTTGAACCTGTTATTTTGTGATCTAGCCGTCGCTCAGTGTTTATCTTTTGTCAAGCATCTCCGGTAGATTACTGTCATATGATTTGTTGCTATGTTGGAGTGCTGTAGCATAGCTACTTGATGTATTCTAAGTGCTATCATGCTGTTAATCGCAGAATCGTGCCATTCTTGTTTTGCTTGCCATTTGCAAACCGTGCCTCCGTTTCCGGTGATCTTTATATCGATTTTGACCGAAATCATCTCATCTTTCCAGTGGCATACTTGTTTTGCCAAGTTACGACCTTGTTCTTTCTTTTTCTTCTGGAGCACGCATATGCATCGCATATCATATTTCACATATCATGCATGTTTTGCATCATGTTGTTTGTGCATTTCCCGTGATTGATTGTGGTTCGATTGCTTGTGTTATTGCTATGGGTAGAGCCGGGAGACGAGTACGTGAACGAGGAACCTGTTGAGTACGCTTACCAGGATCAAGCTTTCGACAACTCTGAGAACCTTGCAGGCAAGATGACCATACCCTCGAAATCACTTCTATCTTTGCTTTGCTAGTTGTTCGTTCTATTGCTATGCTGCGCTACCTACCACTTGCTATATAATGCCTCCCATATTGTCATGTCAAGCCTCTAACCATCCTTTCCTAGCAAACCGTTGTTTGGCTAAGTTACCGCTTTTGCTCAGCCCTTCTTATAGCGTTGCTAGTTGCAGGTGAAGTTGAGGTTGGTTCCATGTTGGAACATGGATATTTTGGAATATCACAATATCTCTTATTTAATTAATGCACCTATATATTTGGTAAAGGGTGGAAAGCTCGGCCTTATGCCTGGTGTTTTGTTCCACTCTTGCCGCCCTAGTTTCCGTCGTACCGGTATTATGTTCCTTGAGATTGCGTTCCTTACGCGGTTGGGTGATTTATGGGACCCCCTTGACAGTTCGCCTTGAATAAAACTCCTCCAGCAAGGCCCAACCTTGTTTTTACCATTTTCCACCTAAGCCTTTTCCCTTGGGTTTTCGCGAGCCCGAGGGTCATCTTTATTTAACCCCCGGGCCAGTGCTCCTTCGAGTGTTGGTCCGAACCGAGCAGCCTGCGGGGCCACCTCGGGGAAACTCGAGGTCTGGTTTTACTCATAGCTTGACTTCTCCGGTGTGCCCTGAGAACGAGATATGTGCAGCTCCTATCGGGATTTGTCGGCGCATCGGGCGGCTTTGCTGGTCTTGTTTTACCATTGTCGAAATGTCTTGTAAACCGGGATTCCGAGACTGATCGGGTCTTCCCGGGAGAAGGTTTATCCTTCGTTGACCGTGAGAGCTTATGATGGGCTAAGTTGGGACACCCCCGCAGGGTATTATCTTCTGAAAGCCGTGCCCGCGGTTATGAGGCAGATGGGAATTTGTTAATGTCCGGTTGTAGAGAACTTGTCACTTGACTTAATTAAAATACATCAACCGTGTGTGTAGCCGTGATGGTCTCTTCTCGGCGGAGTCCGGGAAGTGAACACGGTTTGAGTTATGCATGAACGTAAGTAGTTTCAGGATCACTTCTTGATCATTTCTAGCTTCGCGACCGTTGCGTTGCTTCTCTTCTCGCTCTCATTTGTGTATGTTAGCCATCATATATGCTTAGTGCCTACTGCAGCTCCACCCCATTACACCATCCTTTCCTATAAGCTTAAATAGTCTTGATCTCGCAGGCGTGAGATTGCTGAGTCCTCGTGACTCACAGATTCTACCAAAACAGTTGCAGGTGCCGACGATACCAGTGCAGATGACGCAACCGAGCTCAAGTGGGAGTTCGACAAGGAACGTGGTCATTACTATGTTTCATTTCCTGATGATCAGTAGTGGAGCCCAGTTGGGACGATCGGGGATCTAGCATTTGGGGTTATCTTATTTTCATTTGGATTTGACCGTAGTCGGTCCATGTGTGGATTTTGGATGATGTATGTATTAATTTATGTATTGTATGAAGTGGCGATTGTAAGCCAACTCTCGTTATCCCATTCTTGTTCGTTACATGGGATTGTTTGAAGATAACCCTTCTTGCGACAATACCCCAATGCGGTTATGCCTCTAAGTCGTGCCTCGACACGTGGGAGATATAGCCGCATCGTGGGCGTTACATGAAGGCAGGTTAACCCGGGGTTTTAGGTGTATATACCAGTCTTCCAAGCCACAGCTTGATAGCCTATTGCAAGTGTAGATTTCTTTGTTCATTGCGATAGCAAAGAATCCCCAAGCAACATTTTGAGCTGTGCTCAACGGGTGCCTATGTTTGAGTTGTTCTTGACAACACTCTTTGGCCCCTAAGTAATGGCATTGCGCCAGCCAAAAGGTGTAGCTATGGTTGAACACAACCAAGCCCCCAAGTGACTTACTGTCGTGGCTTTTGAGCCAGCCAAGAGGTGTAGCTATGGTTCGAATACAACCAAGCCCCCAAGTGACTTTGTGGCATTGCGCCGATCAAGAGGTGTAGCTATGGTTCGGATACGACCAAGCCCCCAAGTGATCAATAATATGATAAGCCAATAAGGCGGGATACCCATGTTTGAACCGCGCATCATGGCAACATGTCCTCTTCGGCAACCTTTAGCTTTTTGCAAGAGATAAATTCTTCTTGAACCGGGATTTTGAACCGGATATTGAGAGCGTCAAACCTTTATGGGAGATAGTTTCCTCTTAAACCGGATTTGAACCAGATACTAAGGGCTTCAGCGCTGTGTGGGAGACGGAATTTCCCTTAAACCGGACTATAAACCGAAAGCATCATTGTGAGCCGGAATATTTCTGACGGCCTTTAAATTTTCATCAATATAACAGTAGCCTCCGGGACCGGGTTTCCCTTCAACATCCTGGGGCACTTGAATTTGCTGAAACTGGCAAGATTTGCTGCGTCATATCATCATAGCCCCCGAGTCTTAAGATGACTTAAGGAGTTGTCTTGAATTCTCCGTACTTGACCATAGCAGAAGGTATATATATCATCGGTGTTAATAACGCGATGTAAATCCACAGAAGGTTGAGGTGACTGCGGCGGGTTATAAATGATCCCGTATGAGCCGTGTCAGCAACTCGGCCAATGGTTCCTTCCAACTAGCTGTTTGAAGTTGACCAAACTGTAGTGGCAGCGATTTGTGTGCATGTCCACTGATCCATCCAGTGCAGACGACGGCTGAATGATAATTTGCCTCCAATTTATTGGAAGAAAAAACCGGGCTAGCCAAGCTGTGACTTGCTTTATACTCAGTAAACAACTCATGCAGACAGGTGTGGCCCGGTGTGTTGATGTAGACCAGGCCGCGAAAGACGGACGACAAAGACGACCACGACTTCAGAGGCGGCATAAACAGATGAGTCGGCCGCGGTGCTGTAAGCCGGTGCGGGCGGGAGAGTCGGCCGCGACATTTGTAAGTCGGTGCGGACGGGAGAGTCGGCCGCGGCATTTGTAAACCAGTGCGGACTGACAATTCGGGCGCGGCAGCGGTAGTCGGTGCAGGTGCGAGAGTTGGCCACGACATTTAAACCGGTGCGAGCCTCTTGTCCATGGTACGACGCCACTCTTGTAGTGGACTTTGTCCTGCATAAAATATATTGAAAGACAGATTAACTGTTCTGAAACAAATTAATTGCGCTAATAAAATATATAGAAAAGATAGCACCTGGTGACTTGTCAGACAAACACGGGCACCGATATTGGATGATATAGTCAGACGAAAAGAGTTCTCAGATATACTTTTAACTTTGTCCGATCTTTTTAAATCGCCGGACACGCCTGATAACCTCATGGAGTAGTATTCTGCACCATAGTCTTCCTGTAGTCAAAATACAGACTAGCAGTTGGAATACTAGTACTGCCTCTGATCTTTTTCTCTTTGCATGCACTCAGGTTCTCTGTCCCGTCCCTCTCTCTGTGGATGTGCATGCGCCTGCATGCGTTCTCCTTCTCTCTCTCTCTCTTTTTATTGAAAAGGCCTGAGGCCTATCTGTATCCACCGGACCAAACTCCTCCTAATATTTTTGTACTAGCCGACTTGCTTCATCATCGCACACTGGAAACCTCATCTCACCGTTTCTAAAAGTATGCCTCGGTTGCAGGCAGTAATTGAAGACCAAAAAAATCTGACTCGTAGCCTTCTCAGGTCATCTTTCTGTTTTGCTCCGTTAACACTTGGTCCGGCGGCTCACACCGTGGGGCAATCCGGCGGCGGCTCAACGTGGGCGCCGACGGGTCACGGCCCGGGCCGTTTCAATTGAGGGGCAGCTCAGAAGTGCTAGCGATAGAGGCGAAACCAAAGCGGCGACTCTGACCCGGCAGAGGCAGCAGCTCGAGGGCGGATGCGTGCACCAGCTTAAGACGAAGGCAAACCCGACTTGGTGGGCTCCTACGGGGCGGCTCTGCTCAGCCATAGGCGGCTCCCAGGCGCAACAGAGGACGCGACAGTGGTAACCCGACGAGGCAACAGCAGTGGTTTGCGCGCCAGGCAGGGCACCGGGCGGTTCAGATGGAAACGGTGGCGACTCACATCTCCGCAGCGGCGACTCATGGTAAGGGCGGCCTCGAGTTTGCAGGGCGGCCCGGCTCTCGGGCGCGGTGATTCAAAACTGAAGGCTGCGGATGAGGGCGATTTAAGCCTGCTGATGAAGGCGACTTGCAAACATGACCGGTTTGACCCGGCGCGACAGCAGAATCATGCGGGGGAGTAGTAGAACCGGCGTGATGCATGTGTCGCAGAGGCTTATAGGCAAGGTGCAGATCCGGTCCAGGTGAAGCTTGGTGCGGCGACTTGGCGGCGGACCTGGTCAGCGGCACGAGGCCGGCTTAGCGCGGTACTGAGGGCGGTTTATGGACGGTAGATCGTATCAGAGGGAGGGCCGGCCAGATGCGTGACCGTCGCAACGAAGCCGGCTGGATTGCGTTTCAAGTGGTGAGGCCGACTGCGGGCGGATCAGCACAAGGCCCATGCGGCGGCGCGATAAGCAGCTTCAGGCAGTGGCTCGAGGGCGCACCGACGGCTCGACAACGGCACGAAGTGCAAACCAGGGCGGCTCGCGGCAGCAACAATTCATCGGAGCGACTTGAGGCACTGCTCAACGAGGTGGCCCCAGATGAGGCACTGTGTGGGTCGCCCGGCCAGGGCAGCTCAACAAGGAAACGAGGCAAAGGAATAGCCGATCGACACATCTGCGACGGTGGAGATGCACATCAGCCAGTCGTGACCTGGTGGGCGGGTCCTTCACTTCCAAATAGCCGGCTCGGAGGCAGTCTCACCCACAGCGGCGGGTCAACAAATCTCCAGGTGGATTGACAGGGCTCCGACGGGCCAAACGGGGGCTCAGTACAGGGCGAGGCGGATTCCAAGGCGAGAGCAGCAGCGGTGGAGGTAACTCGGCGAAGACGGGGGTGATCCGGATGGCTCGGGGCCGGCGATTCAACAACGGCTGGCCGCGTGATAAACCGGCGGCGGGCGCGGGGCGTCTCGAGGGCAGCTCGAGACGAGGCCGGTCGTGACTCGGCGTTGACCCCGAGCGAAGGACGGCCTGAAGCGGCAGGGCCGGCTCAACCCGGCGGCGGAGGCGCCCGCGAAGCGAGGTCGCAGCGGAAGTTGCTTCCGAGTCGTAGCGCGAGGTAAAACGGCAGCGGCCCTCAGACGGCGGCGGTTTACCCAAAGAAGCGAGCCGGCAGCGCATGGCGGGTCAACGGAGGCGACGGAGGTGCGTAACTCGGCCTCAAAGCAGAGGGGGAGGCTTATCTTGCTGTTATTTTTGGCCAAGAATAACTCGGTGAATCCTGTATGCATACATAACTCCTGTCGGTCACGACCTCTTGCAGGTGGTGTTGCGACTCGGCGTTGAACCGAGGCGAGGCCAGTTTTAAGGTGAATCCGCGATGGCATCAGCCACGGAAGCAGAGGCGGGGCCGGCTTAACCACAGCGGCGGGGGCGATGGCGATTTGGCGACTTAGCACCGAGGCGTGGGTGGCAGTTTGAACCAAGGCGGTGGCTTGCAGTAACACAGCCGGCTCAACCCGTCCCAATCCGGCGACGACGACAACTTGATCCGGCCGTAGCAACGGAAGTAACCTGGAGAAAGGCCATGAAGGCAGAGGCCACTTGAGACATGATCGGGGTGGCTTGATGGCGGAAACTGCTTCCGGGTCATGGGTTATTTTGACCCATAATATGATCTGATAGCTCGACTGAAACTTTAATCTTATGCATGTTTGGCGATTCACATCCTTCAGATCCGGTAAACTTTTGATCTTCTCTGACGATCTTGTTCATCTAGAAATTTGTGAACCTTTCGAAACCCTAAGAAAGATCCCTCCAACAACTCATCATCACCGTGCGCAGGCCCCACGGTGGGCGCCAACTGTCGTGGAATTGTCACGTCAGATGTCCTAGGGATTATTGATTGTTGCCTTCTTGGGTTGCCCTACCCCTCCTTATATATGTTGAAGGGGGCGGCCTACATGTAGAGTCCTAGTAGGATTAGGACTAGTCTCTTTTCTATTACAAGACGGATAGCAATCCAGGTCTTATTCAAATTGTTTAAGTCGGCCTACTGGGCCACCTCCCATGATGGGCCGCGGCCTACCTCCGTGAGGATACCCGTGTCCCATATCCACGACAGTAGCCCCCGAGCTTTCAGGTGACTCGAAGAGTCGGGCAGAAGGTCTTGAATTTGTTGATGCTTTTGTCTTCCTTGAACGCGGAGCTTTTTTCTGGGTCGTTGACGTAAAGGATGATGAAATGTGGATGAAGAGATTGCCGGGTCATGAAGCGTCGACATTGATGTTGCCGGGTTGTCCTCCCAGGCTGGATTCTGTCTCCAAGCCGGGTCTTTCAAATTTTTTCCAACCCCAATAGCATGTATATCATCTGTAGCCCCCGAGCGCCGGGTTTGTTTAGGCCTTTAACAACCCGGGGGTCTGTGAACTTGTGTTTTGGTAACGAACAAAGTCCGTTTTTCACAAATTCTGGCTTGATAGCCCCCGAGGCTCAAGGCAACTCGAGGAGTTGTCTTGAGGCTCTTTGTTCCTGAATGCATTACACCCTTCGTGATGTATAATACAAAATTAAATAGTAATTTCAATGACTTTGTCAACTTGTGTTCAAGTTGTTAATCATTCGACTCGACTAAGTAGGCTTTCGTGTGGACTTTTTTCATGGAATATGATATGTTCAGGGTCGACAAAGTCCATGATAGGCATCAGAGTCGATTGACAATACCATACCCACTACTTGGTCGGTTACGAGTTGCATCTGACTTAGTAAAGAACGAATGTAAAATTATTTTGCTGATATGTAAGGCACCCATGTTTGAACTGTGCATCCTGGCAAATAGTCCTCTTTGGTAACCTTACGACTCAACTTTATGAGAAGAAACGATAGCCCCTGAGATTAACTCAAAGGTGCCGGATATATTTAATTGACTGGAAGAAAAATGAATTTTAAATATAAAAGTGACTTAGCTTGTTTTTATGATGTGGTATAAGCCAGTAGACCGTTGGGGTCGACGAGGCAGTGGAAATGGCAGGCTGGCGAAGGCAACTCGACGGAGACGAAGCCACAGTGGGCTAGATGGCGTGGCGATTCACGACAGAAGCCGTGAGCATCAGTGGAGTTTTCCCGGGCTCATGCTTTCTGCTCTTACTTGCACCTTCAGTCAAGGTAATGGACCTCCTCAATAATATCAACTTCAGATCTCCAGTACTCATCATGTTGAACGCAACTTATCCTTTGTTTAAGGGTCAAGTCCTTTTGAGGTTTTCTTCGAGGCCTGACTCCGTATGATTCCCTTTTTCAATTTGCTCAAATGCTGGGGCAGCTCGCAGGACACAGAGGCGAACGGCTGGCGGGTCAATGGGGTAAGGGCGCCTCGGGGATGGAGGCAACACACTGGCGGCTTAAGGAGGAGGCGGCCGGTCATCGGAGTGCGATAGCCTGCCTCTGCTATAGTCAAGGCGATGCACGAGGGAGACTCGAACGGGAGGCGAGGCCTAATGGCGACTCGGACGGGAGGCAAGATGTGACGGCGACTCGGACGAGAGGCGACTCGCGACCCATAGTGGCAGAGGAATCCAGGGCAGTTTCTTGCAGGGGAGCCCCGACAAAGGCAGCTTGATGCGGCCGGCGACTCACCATGATGGTAGCTTGATGCAGCGGTCGGAGGAGGTGAAGTAGAGCGGGGCCAGGGCGGCTCAGGGCCAGGCCGGCTCAATGTCAGGGCCCGCCCGCAGCAGCTCGAGGTGAGGGGAGGCCCTGGCGATGGTTGAGACCGCGCGGCGGCGACTTGGACGGAAGACGAGGCGCAACAATGACTCGGACAGGCGGTGGAGTCCAGACCAGCCACGGGTCGTGATGCGACTCAAGATGAGGGGCAGTGGCAGCGGCCGACCGCGGTAGAGGAGCGATGCGGCAGGTTACGGTCGAGGTGGCGGCGACTCGGTGTGTGGAGACTCAAGCAGAAGCGGCGAAGTGTGGCTGAGCCGGCGGCGGGTTGACAAGCGCCGGTGCAGCGGGGGCCGCGACAGAGCGATAGTTGGAGGCCCGTCCGGCGATAGCGGCTTGATGCGAGTGCGAGGCATGGCTAGGGCTGCGGATGGGTCCAGACGAGGCGGCGTTGGCGAATCCGAGCGGACCCGGCATTGGTGAGGGCTGCTCGCAGGCGAGATTCGCAGAGACCGGCTCACAGCAGAGGAACGAGGCTGAGGCGGCTCGACATACGGCGTGCTGAGGAGGACGGCTTGGCGATTCAGTGACTTGGACACAGCCGGAGGAAAGTGTCGAGGCGCCGGCGACTCGAAGCCGGCGAGTGAGCTCCTCGCAGAGGCGACCGCGGGAGAAGCTGGAAGCAACAGAGGCAGCCCGATGCGGTCAATCCGGGTCGGGGTCGTTATCCGCTTCCGGGTCGTGATCCACTTTTTTTTCATTGCTGTAACCCAAGCACATGTACGCACGATTGGCAACGTACGCCCATCAATCTTCCGTGCTCCAGCCACTCTTTGGCGGTCCTTCTTTTTTTATGCGATGACGTGGAACAACATGAATCGCTCCGATTTAAAAATTGTACCGGCCATCAAAACAGAATGCGGCTCGGGACTTACTCTGATATGCTTCGGTGTTCAGGGTAGCATTCAGACTGTTTGCAGCGGAAAGTCTTGCCAGTTTCAGATTGGCGATTTGCGGCCGTCCTCCGAGACGATCTGGCTAGCGGATCCGTACAGCGCCTGCGGCGGCCGCATGCAACCCTAGCTCTGGTTTTGACCGAGTAGAATTAATCACGACTCTGATCATAAAACGATGAACATGTCGGTTCTGCTCAATTTTTTCCCATGCCGGGTCATCCTGCACGATTCTTCTGCGCCGGTTCTTCTTCATCCGGCTAATCATGAACTTCTCGATCCTTGAGAGAAATCCCTCCAAGAACTCAACACCACCGTGCGCATACCCCACGGTGGGCGCCAACTGTCGTGGAATTGTCACGGCAGATGTCCTAGGGTGAGGACTTAGTCGTGAGGCCAACGCATCTATGTGGTAGCTTGAGAGGGGTTGAGCGGAATCGAGAGACACAACACAAGACAGGGATTTAGACAGCTTCCGGCCCCGGGAAACATCATCCGGTAAGAACCCTACATGCTGTTTGAGGTTATGTCTCATTATCATCACGAGAGTGTCGCCGGTAAACCGGATTTTGTGTCTAGCCCTAGAAATTGTTTCTTCTTGCTTCTCCCTCTTTGGGGAGCCCTGCCCCTCCTTATATAAGTTGAAGGGGCGGGTTACATATAGAGTCCAACTCAGACTTAAGACTTAACTATTCTGACTTCTCTTCATGGGCTTCTTAACGTCTCGGGCTTCATAACGTCTCGGGCTTCATAACCCCTGGCAACCCAGTTATCACTGTCTGCCGGGTTATGACTGGTGCCGGTTTATGATGGTCTGCCGGTTTATGATGGTCTGCCGGTTTATGATGGTCTGCTTAGTTATCAACTGACTTAACTCCTGCCGGGTTATCATCTGACTTAACTCCTGCCGGTTTACCACCTGCCTTAACACCTGCCGGTTTACCACTTGCCTTAACACCTACCGGTTTACCACCCGCCGGTTTACCGTCCGTCTTAGCCATCTGTCTTAACTGTCTGTCTTAACTGTCAGCCGGTTTATCAACCTGCCGGTTTACCAAGTCCCAGCCGGGTTATAACTCCGGCCGGATCATACCGCGGGGTATATCCCCGACAGCGGCGCCGCTCTAAGTCCCGCCATAGCAAAAGCAGCGATACCGGCACAAGAGACAATAACGCTCCGGATAGTGCCGAAGACGAAAACAATCCCCTCCAGCCAGGCCTCGAGCGGGAGGATGGACAAGCTAGCCCTCAGGAACAGGCAGCAGACGGAGAATCAAAGGATGACAATTACATGCCTCTCTCCGAAGACGAGGTGAGCCTCGGCGACGAAGAATTTATCGTGCCTGAGGATCCCGTCGAGCAGGAGCGCTTCAAGCGCCAGATTATAGCCACAGCAAATAGCCTGAAGAAAAAGCAACAACAACTTCGAGCTGATCAAGATCTGCTAGCGGATAGATGGACTGAGGTCCTGGCGGCCGAGGAATATGAACTCGAGCGCCCAACCAAGAGTTACCCAAAGCATAGGTTGCTACCCCAACTCGAGGAGGAAGCATTAAACCCCACACTACCAGCATATGATGCGGCTGATCGGCCACCCCGTCGCCGAGACAGAACGACATATCAACCTGAAGTCCAGCCCGCACCCCGTCGCCAGTCAAACAAAAACACCAAGGCCCGGGGCAACACGCAGGACCTGCGACACGTACTGGAAAACAAAGCAGGACATACAAGATCGATCTACGGATCACGGGGGAGTGCCCTAACGCGTGACGATGATCGTCACGCCGGATATACTAAAAGCAAATCCGGCCGAGCTGAATATAGCAGACAAGACTCGTATGAACTGCGTCGCGACATAGCCTGGCACAGAGGTGCCGCACACCCCCTATGCTTCACTGATGAAGTAATGGATCATGAATTCCTAGAGGGATTTAAACCCGTGAACATTGAATCATATGATGGTACAACAGACCCCACGGTATGGATTGAAGATTTCCTCCTCCACATCCACATGGCCCGCGGCGACGATCTACATGCCATCAAGTACCTCGCACTAAAACTCAAAGGACCGGCTCGGCATTGGCTGAATAGCTTGCCAGCAAACTCCATTGGCAGTTGGGAGAATCTGGAAGACGCATTCCTCGACAACTTCCAGGGCACTTATGTGCGAGCACCGGATGCTGATGACTTGAGTCACATAACCCAGCAGCTAGGGGAATCGGCCAGGAAATTCTGGACCCGGTTCCTAACTAAAAAGAACCAAATTGTCGACTGTCTGGATGGAGAGGCCTTAGCGGCATTCAAGCATAACATCCACGACGAGTGGCTCGCCCGGCACCTCGGCCAAGAGAAGCCGAAGTCTATGGCAGCCCTCACGACACTCATGACCCGCTTTTGCGCGGGCGAGGACAGCTGGCTGGCTCGCAGCAACAACACGTCAAGAAATCCTGGCGATTCAGACGCCAAAGATAGCAACGGTAGACCGTGTCGCAACAGACACAAGCGCCGCAACAACGGCGACAACGCCGCAGACACGGCAGTCAATGCCGGATTCAGTGGCTCTAAATCCGGTCAGCGGAAAAAGCCGTTCAAAAGAAGCAATCCGGGCCCGTCCAGTTTGGACCGCATACTCGATCGCTCGTGTCAAATTCACGGCACCCCCGATAAGCCAGCCAATCACACCAACAGAGAATGCTGGGTGTTCAAGCAGGCCGGCAAGGTGAATGCCGAAAACAAGGAAAAGGGGCTGCATAGCGACACCGAGGAGGAGCCCCGGCCGCCGAACACAGGAGGACAAAAGAAGTTTCCTCCACAAGTGAAAACGGTGAACATGATATACGCAATCCATATTCCCAAGCGAGAACGGAAGCGTGCACTAAGGGACGTCTATGCGATGGAGCCAGTCGCCCCAAAGTTCAACCCATGGTCCTCTTGTCCGATCACTTTCGATCGCAGGGACCATCCCACTAGTATCCGTCATGGTGGTTCTGCCGCATTGGTCCTTGATCCCATCATTGATGGATTTCACCTCACTCGAGTCCTTATGGACGGTGGTAGCAGCCTGAACCTGCTCTATCAGGATACAGTGCGCAAAATGGGTATAGATCCCTCAAGGATCAAACCCACAAAAACCACCTTTAAAGGTGTCATACCAGGTGTAGAGGCCTGTTGCACGGGCTCAATCACACTGGAAGTGGTCTTCGGATCTCCGGACAACTTTTGAAGCGAGGAATTAATCTTCGATATCGTCCCCTTCCGTAGTGGCTATCACGCACTACTCGGACGAACCGCATTTGCTAGATTCAATGCAGTACCGCATTATGCGTACCTCAAGCTCAAAATGCCTAGACCTCGCGGGGTTATAACAGTTAATGGAAACACAGAACGCTCGCTCCGCACAGAGGAGCACACTGCGGCCCTCGCAGCGGAAGTACAAAGCAGCCTTCTGAGAACAACCGCCAATTCGGCGAAGAAGCCACCGGAAACCTTCAAGTGAATCCGAAGTACCCTGCAACAGGATCGCCAGGCACGTTCCGAGCTCGCCTAGCAATTCGGCCTCCGTCCTAGTCCCAGTCAAGCGGCGAAATTTGTGCCGCGCGTACATAATTACGCACTCAAGATACCATGGGCACTGGCGGAGGCACGACCCACAATGCGGCTCAACCGCCTCAGGGCCCGTACATCTTTATTATTTTCTCTCTTTCAGGATCCTACTCTCTGGAAGCCCTTTCCGACAGCCTGGTCATTGGACCCATTACGGGAAGGACATACCAAGGAAGCAAGACGCTCTGACGTACCAGGGAATCCCCAGGTGGTCTCTGATAATGATCGATATACCTGTTTTTACATACCCATACGCAGCTTGCCCTTGGATAGGACATGTCAAATAGTTTTTTTTGCTTATTGCACTACTTGTATCCGTATGCTTTGACGTATTATTTAAATAACAATGCATAGCGTTAGCCTATTATTGCATTTCCTTTTTTTCCTTGTCTGCTTATTTATGACAAATTGCACCCGTACATTCTGGTACGACCAGTGCGCCAGGGGCTTCAGTGTACCCCATAACACGGCGTTAAAAGTCCGAACACTTTCGACAGTGCGGCACCTCGAACTTATAGCATTATATGCATCAGCTCTGAATCATGTCTTGGATCAATAGTTGGGTTTACCCGGCTCCCATGTTTTGGTACCTTACGTTCCGCTATATCGGCTAAGGTAGCACTGGGAGAACTACTGCGATTGTGTCCCGGTTCTTCCGGACGAGCACCTCAGTAGAGAAATCCGAAAACTGACTGTCATGATGAGGCGAGAGCTGGTCGCTGTTCGCGAGGTCTCAAGTCCTTAAAGAATTCTTCCGCTTCGGGCGAGGAGTCGGCCTTGTCCGACTTAGGTGTATATAGCGCCCCAAATTCGGCCTTCCGAATACTAGGGGCTTCGCCAAAATTTAAAATTGTAGACTTCTATGGCTAAGTGAGAGTGATAAAGCTTTATAGTCCGATTGCCTGGTTCGTTGTGCTGAACACCTCCTTCGAAGGACCCAAAATTGGGATAAAGAGTGCTCAGGTTTATCCTGAACACCTCAGTACTAGCTACATGGGGGCAGAAGCCGACGACTGGCCAACTCTCAGATTTTATAAATGGTCGCACAGAAGGTAATATTTTAAATTAACAAGTGTTGCATAGCGCAGATGAACTCGTTTCATAATACAGGATCACATGAGTACATTCATTCAAATATTACATCCTTAGCACATTCCTCCGCCACAAGGGAGCACCCTTCAGGACACTGTCATAATACTTTTTGGGGTGGCGATGCTCCTTGCCCTCCGGCGGCCCTTCCTTCACCAGCTTTTCAGCGTCCAACCTCGCCTAGTGCACTTTCGCCCGGGCAAAGGCCCTGCACGCACCCTCAATGCAGACGGACCGCTTTATGACTTCAAACCGTGGGCAGGCATTGACAAGCCGCCTTACCAGACCGAAGTAGCTACCAGGCAGGGGCTCGCCAGGCCACATCTGGCCTATAAGACCCTTCATGGCCTGTTCGGCCGCCTTGTGAAGCTCAACCAGTTGCTTCAACTGGTCGCTCAAGGGCATCGGATGTTCGGTCCCAGCATATTGCGACCAAAACAACTTCTCTGTTGAGCTCCCTTCCTCGGCCCGGTAGAACTCCGCGGCATCCGACACACTGCGGGGTAGATCTGCGAACGCTCCTGGAGAGCTCCGAATTCGGGTAAGTAAAAGGAAAGTTTCCTTCACATGCTTGCTTTGCATAATGAGTGCCTTACCCGCCGCTATCTTCTTAACCGCCTGAATCTCCTGGAGGGCCTTTTGGGCTTCGGCCTTGGCATGTTGTGCATTTTCGAGGGCCTTCCCAAACTCGGACCCTTGCGTCTTAGAGTCACGCTCCAAGGACTCATATTTCTTGACGAGAGCCTGGAGCTCTTGCTGCACCTCGCCTACTCGGGCCTCTTGCTTCTCTCGCTCGATGCGCTCTTTGGCCGCTTTGTCTTCGGCCTCGGACAACGCCTTCTTCAGGGCCGCCACTTCGGTCGTGGCCCCTAGCAAAATTCATGACGATCCTATTATTACAAAACCACATTTTTCTTTATCAATATACAGACGGGGTGTCACTTACCTTTGTTCTCTTCGAGCTGCCTCTTGGTAAGGCCGAGCTCTTCCTTGGACCGCTCAAGGTCCCGCTTCAGTGCGGCGACCTTCGCAGTACGAGCGGTAGCAGCCAGCAGTGAAGCCTGCTTATTCACATAGACACATTCTGATTAGACTCCTGCGATTATTATTTGATCCTCTATTCGGCCATTCTTCGCGAACGCCAAACAGAGCATCAGGGGCTACTGTCTATGCTATAACATTTTCTTATAATTTGATTACTTACCTCAAAGCCTGTTAGGAGGCTGGCACAGGCTTCAGTCAGTCCGCTTTTGGTGGACTGAACCTTCTTGACCACCCCACTCATAACAGTGCGGTGCTCTTCGTCAATGGAAGCGCCGTGAAGCGCTTCTAGCAAGTTGTCCGATGCCTCTGGATGGACAGAGGCCATCGGCACAGACGGCTTGCCCCCCTTAGCGAGGGGTTGCCTAACAGAATCCGGAACCACTGGAGGTTCCGGCGCAGTGTTCGGCTGGGGGCTAGACTTGCTGCCCCCGGTGTTAGGGCCCAGGGGAGTCTTGCCCCTCGTGCACCCAGCGCTTGGAATGTCGCCTTGGGGCTCCTCCGGAACTGTCTCCCCTTGGTTCAGTGCCCTTTGAGACAACACCTCGGCGTCGTCCGTAGGGCGGGGGGAGGAGGCGGTTGGGAGCGAATCACTGTTCATATCCGACGGGCCCAGAGAATCATCCGAAGAGGATACGTCGATATGGGCTCGGGATGGACTGCATAATCATGTTCGGCATGATAAGAAGCAATAAAATAAAACATACCAAGAACTATTATGGTATCCGGATACTCACGACTTCGCCAGGGGCTTGTCCCTGGGTAACCACTCCTCGTCGCTGAAAGCGGCCGTCGTGGAGCGGTCCGGAAGGAGGGTCCTTCCCTTCTTGGACCCTTCGGCCTCCCCGGATGGGGCGGCCTTCCTTTTCCTGCCCCCCCCCCCCCGGCTGGGGGGGGGGGAGAACTTTCCTCTTCCTCCTCGTCTTCATGGGAGGAGTGCACCTCGGTGTTTTCGGACGATGAGACCGATATAACCTTGCGCCGAAGACCTTTCCTGGTCCCCGTGGCCTTCTTTTTGGCCTTCTTCTCCGGCGCCTCATAAGGCGCTGGAACCAGCATCTCCGTTAGGAGAGCATCTGTTGGATCTTCGGGCAGGGGGGCTGGACAATCGATCTGCTCCGCTGTCGCTACCCAGTCCTGTTAAATGGCGTGGGGGCTTAGATCCCACGCATGGTTATACTGAGGAAAAGAACATCTTATGAGATATAAAAGACTTACCGGATTGGCAGGGCGCTTTGAGCTGAGTCCGCGGTCCTCGGTAAGGGGAGGAGGTACCTCGGCGCCGTTGAACAGCACCTTCCAGACGTCCTTGTGCGTCGTGTCGAAGAGCTCTCGCAGCGTCTGGTGCTTAGCTGGGTCGAACTCCCACAAATTGAATGCCCGTCTTTGACACGGGAGGATCCGGCGGAAGAGCATGATTCGGACCACGTTGACAAGCTTGATTTTCTCGCTTATCATGTTTTTGACGCAGGTCTGGAGTCCGGTCAGCTCCACCGATGAACCCCAGGATAGGCCCTTCTCTTTCCAGGAGGTGAGCCGCATGGGGATTCCGGATCGAAATTCGGGGGCCGCCACCCAGTTGGTGTCGCGCGGCTCGGTGATGTAGAACCACCCCGATTGCCACCCCTTTACGGTCTCCACATAGGAGCCTTCAAGCCAGGTGACGTTGGGCATTTTTCCCACCATGGCGCCTCCGCACTCCACTTGCTGGCCGACCACCACCTTCGGTTTAACGTGGAAGGTCTTCAGCCACAGGCCGAAGTGGGGCTTGATGCGGAGGAAGGCCTCGCACACGACGATAAACGCCGAGATGTTGAGGATGAAATTGGGGGCCAAGTCATGGCAGTCCAACCCGTAGTAGAACATGAGCCCGCAGACAAATGGGTGGAGGGGAAACCCTAGTTCGCGGACGAAATGGGTAAGGAACACGACCCTTTTGTGAGGCTCGGGGGCGGGGACGATCTGCCCCACATCTGGGAGACGGTGCGCGATATCTGCGGCTAGGTATCCGGCTTCCCGGAGCTTCGTAATGTTCTCCTCCGTAACAGAGGAGACCATCCACTTGCCTCCCGCTCCGGACATGTTTGGAGTGATTTTGCAGAGAAAATGCGAACTTGGGCGCTGGAGCTCGAGTGTGCAAGAATGGATGGGCAGGGAAGAAGAAGGCGTGGGTAAAAGGAGGAGTCCTTATCCCTTTATAAGGGCGGAGGAAACTATGCGCCTCCTCACCTGCCTAGTAAACTCGCTTACTCCCCAAGCGCCATGATTAATGGCGCGGTTGGGTTACCCATACCCGTATTTATGAGAATCCCGTGATAAGGGGACACGATCTCTGCTTCGACAAGACGTGCCAAGAAAACCGCCTCGCAATATGTGCAGTAGCTGGTTGAGAAAAATGGTTCGAATAATGACCGGACCACGGCGTGATCAGCAGATTAGATTTGTGGAAATATTATACTCTCTATGGTGGTATGTGGAATTTGTTTTGCAGAGCCGGACACGATCCTAATGTTCAAAATCTTCTATGGAGTATTCGGAGGAAGAACCCGCCTTGCAATGCTGAAAACAATATGCGCGCCGGACTCATCGTCATTGAAGCCTGGTTCAGGGGCTACTGAGGGAGTCCTGGATTAGGGGGTCCTCGGACAGCCGGACTATGTACTTCTACTGTACTGTTGGACTATGAAGATTCAAGATTGAAGACTTTGTCCCGTGTCTGGATGGGACTCTCCTTTGTGTGGAAGGCAAGCTTGGAAATACGGATATGTAGATCTCCTCGCTTGTAACCGACTCTGTGTAACCCTAGCCCCCTCCGGTGTCTATATAAACCGGAGGGTTTAGTCCATAGGACAACAACAATCATAACCATAGGCTAGCTTCTAGGGTTTAGCCTCTTCGATCTCGTGGTAGACCAACTCTTGTAATACTCATATCATCAAGATCAATCAAGCAGGAAGTAGGGTATTACCTCCATCGAGAGGGCTCGAACCTGGGTAAACATTGCATCCCCCGCCTCCTGTTACCATCTGTCTTAGACGCACAGTTCGGGACCCCCTACCTGAGATCCGCCAGTTTTGACACCGACAGTCATCGCCGCAGGGCCTGGCCAGCGGTGCGAATAGTAGGGGGCAGTGAGGCCTCCAGGGCAGCACAGCCGGCCACGGGAGGCAGGAGCATGCGGCACGACCGACACTGCTTTGGGCGGCTGGAGCAAGAAGACCAGAGGTTGAAGAAGCACTATGGCCGTTGGATGGACATTGTACGGTCACTGGAGCTAGAATCGTTCATATTGACTAAGTTGACAAAGCCCTCCGTCCCTGTCAACTTAGTTGGCCCACAAGTCAGCCTCCCACTATTGTGGGTCCCAGCTAGCAGGGGGTATTCATTTTTTGTGCGTAATAAGCAGGCACCTCCGGTGGGTCCGAGCTGACAACGGGGGGAACGTTTTTTCGCGAAATATGTTGGCCCGTCCGGTGGGTCCGAGCAGTCAGGGGGGAAACATTTTTTTTGCCAAATACAGTGGCCCGTCCGGTGGGTCCCTGCTGTCAGGTGGAGGAATAATTATTTTCCGCGTAATAAGGAGGCACTTCCTTGAGGTACAGTACTCTTCCGATGGAAGTTGTTCCTTGACCACGTTGACCACGCCCCGCCGAGAGCACCAGGGCGGTGGACGACGGTGAGGCCTAGGAAGGGGATGACGCGGAGCCGGGGAAGACGCGACAGTGGATGCCCATGCGGAGAGGAGTACGAGGGTTCACTGGTTCGCTGCGGTGTGAGGCTGTCGTCGCCGCAGAATAACAGGGGGTGTGGGTGAGTAGAGGGATGGCCTGGCCAGCGGTGGGAGTAGTAGGGGGCGGTGAGGCCTCCGCCGCATCGCAGCCGGCCACGGGAGGCAGGAGCACGAGGCACGACCGGCGCTGGTTTGGGCGGCTGGAGCAAGAAGACCAGAGGTTGAAGAAGCACTACGGCCGTTGGATGGACATCGTACGATCACTGGAGCTAGAATCATGCATATTGACTAAGTTGACAAAGCCCTCCGTCCCCGTCAACTTAGTAGGCCCGCAAGTCAGCCTGGCACTATACTGGGTCCCAGCTAGCAGGGGGAGTATTCATTTTTTTTGCGTACTAAGGAGGCACTTCCTTGCATGCGAAGATATAGCTGGTGGGTCCAAGCTGTCAGCGGCGGTAACATTTTCTTCGCGAAATACAGAGGCCCTTTCGGTGGGTCCCAGATGTCAGGTGGAGGAATCATTATTTTGCGTATAATAAGGAGGCATTTCCTTGCGTGCGGCCGTGGACCCAGCTGTCAGCCTCTCCACGTATAGTCCACTTCAGATGCATGTCGGTCGTTGACCACGTTGACCAGGCCGCGCCGAGAGCACCAGGGCGGTGGACGACGGCGAGGGCTAGGAAGGGAACGACACAGAGGCAAGGAAGACTCGACAGTTGTTTCCCACATGGAGGGGAGTACGACTGTACAAGGGTTTACTGGTTCGTCTGCCGTCGCCGGAGAATAACAGCAGGTGTGGGTGAGTAGAGGGATGGCTAGGTCAGCGATGGGAGTACGGTGGGGCGGTGAGGCCTGCGCGGCAGCACAGCCGGCCGTGGGGAGGAGAGAGCAGGAAGTCCCGCCGGCGCTTGTTTGAGCGGCTGGAGCAGGAAGAGCAGAGATTGAAGAAGCACGACGGCCGTTGGATGGACATCCAACAGTCACTACTTGTGCGTCAACCGTTTTTTAGGAAAGCCTCAAATCTGTGGAAAACATCATACAACCCATCTGCCATTATTTCTAATAATTTACAGCCATTTGATAATTCTTAAGGTTTTTTTGGAGCCCATATTCTTTTTGTTAGCATTACAGCCCATATTGTGGCCACGGTTAAAAAATTATACGAAATTTTTCATATTTCGGTGCGGTTCGAACTGTTTTTAATCCCGAAATTTTGAGTCACATTCAAACTGATTTTAAAAATAAATGTATATCAATATAAAATCCAACAAATTGTCCACGCATAAAAATAAATGCAATTTAAAATCTCGAAATGAATTTTTTTGAAACTAATTGCCGGTTTGATGTGTTTTAAAAATGTACAGCCCATTTCTCATTACTGATAGGCCATTTTCTTGGCCAGCCGAATGAAGCTCTCCTTGCTACCTCTTGAGCACTGCGTTGGTTTTCCCTTGAAGAGGAAAGGGTGATGCAGTAAAGTAGCGTAAGTATTTCCCTCAGTTTTTGAGAACCAAGGTATCAATCTAGTAGGAGATCACGCTCGAGTCCCACGCACCTACACAAACAAATAAGAACCTCACAACCAACATGATAAAGGGGTTATCAATCCCTTCACGGTCACTCGCAAAAGTGAGATCTAATAGAGATAGTAAAGTAAATATTTTTGGTATTTCTGTTAGATATGATAAGATAATATTTTTGGTATTTTTATGATAAAGATGCAAAGTAAGATAAACGGCAATAAAAATAGCTAAGTGTTGGAAGATTAATATGATGGAAAATAGAGCCGGGGGCCATAGGTTTCACTAGTGGCTTCTCTCAAGAGCATAAGTATTACGGTGGGTAAACGAATTACTGTCGAGCAATTGATAGAATTGAGCATATTTATGAGAATATCTAGGTATGATCATGTATATAGGCATCACGTCCGCGACAAGTAGACCGAAACGATTCTGCATCTACTACTATTACTCCACACATCAACCGCTATCCAGCATGCATCTAGAGTATTAAGTTCATAAGAACAGAGTAATGCTTTAAGTAAGATGACATGATGTAGAGGGATAAACTCATGCAATATGATATAAACCCCATCTTTTTATCCTCGATGGCAACAATACAATACGTGCCTTGCTGCCCCTGCTGTCACTGGGAAAGGACACCGCAAGATTGAACCCAAAGCTAAGCACTTCTCCCATTGCAAGAAAGATCAATCTAGTAGTCCAAACCAAACTGATAATTCGAAGAGACTTGCAAAGATAACCAATCATACATAAAAGAATTCAGAGGAGATTCAAATATTGTTCATAGATAATCTTGATCATAAACCCACAATTCATCGGATCTCGACAAACACACCGCAAAGGAAGATTACATCGAATAGATCTGCAAGTAGATCGAGGAGAACTTTGTATTGAGAACCAAAGAGAGAGAAGAAGCCATCTAGCTAATAACTATGGACCCGAAGGTCTGAGGTAAACTACTCACACATCATCGGAGAGGCTATGGTGTTGATGTAGAAGCCCTCCATGATCAATGCCCCCTCCGGCGGAGCGCCGGAAAAGGCCCCAAGATGGGATCTCGCGGGTACAGAAGGTTGTGGCGGTGGAAATAGGGTTTTGGCTCTTGTTCTGATGTTTCCAGGATATATGGGTGTATATAGGAGGAAGAAGTACATCGGTGGAGCAACGTGGGCCCCACGAGGGTGGAGGGCGCGCCTGGGGGGGGGGGGGGTAGGCGCGCCCCCTGCCTCGTGCTCTCCTCGTTGTTTGCTTTACGTAGACTCCAAGTCCTCTGGATCACGTTTGTTCCGAAAATCACGTTCCCGAAGGTTTCATTCCGTTTGGACTCCGTTTGATATTCTTTTCCTTCGAAACACTAAAATAGGCACAAAAAACAGCAATTTGGGCTGGGCCTCCGGTTAATAAGTTAGTCCTAGAAATAATATAAAAGTGTATAATAAAGCCCATTAAACATCCAAAACAGAATATAATATAGCATGGAACAATAAAAAATTATAGATACTTTGGAGACGTATCACTCCTCGTCTTGAAAGATTTGCAGCCCAACAGGCCTGACAAAGTGACTTACTTGGCAAATCACAAAAAACTGGGCTGTGGCCGTGGACCCAGCTGCGGCCGTGGACCCAGCTGTCAGCCTCTCCACGTACAGTACTCTTCCGATGGAAGTCGGTCGTTGACCACATTGACCACGCCGCGCCGAGAGCACCAAGGCGGTGGACGACGGCGAGGCCTAGGAAGGGGACGACGCGGAGCCGGGGAAGACTCGGTAGTGGATGCCCACGCGGAGAGGAGTACGAGGGTTCACTGGTTCGGCTGCGGTGTGAGGCTGCCATCGCCGCAAAATAACAAGGGGTGTGGGTGAGTAGAGGGATGGTCTGGCCAGCGGTGGGAGTAGTAGGGGGCGGTGAGGCATCTGCGGCATCACAGCCGGCCACGGGAGGCAGGAGCACGCGGCACAATCGGCGCTGGTTTGGGCGGCTGGAGCAAGAAGACCAGAGGTTGAAGAAGCACTACTGCCATTGGATGAACATCGTACGGTAACTGGAGCTAGAATCGTTCATATTGACTAAGTTGACAAAGCCCTCCTTCCCCGTCAACTTGGTAGGCCCACAAGTCAGCCTCCCACGATGCTGGGTTCTAGCTGGCAGTGCGAGTATTCATTTTTTTGTACGTAATAAGGAGGCACTTCCTTGAGTGTGAAGATAGCTGGTGGGTCTGACCTGTCAGCGGGGGGCACGTTTTTTTCGCGAAATACAGAGGCCCTTCCAGTGGGTCCCAGATGTCAGGTGGAGGAATCAAAGACTTGAGAAGGCATACAGAACAAGCTAGTGTTCCAGTAAAGAGACGTTGCTGAGTTTTAGAAAAAAGAGAGACATGCTCCTGTAGCTGGTTCGAATACAAACCTAGACTATGACTATATATGGTGCTATGCTACTCTACAAGTAATGAAACTAACATATCCAACGTTCGCTTCTCCTCTTCTCTACTTACTCTGCCTAGCATCAGAAGCTCTGGCCGTAGCAACCATGTCCGCTGGCTGCTCGTCCACCTGCTCTTCAGCAGGCAACAACCAAATATGCGCCAAGTCGCCACCCGTACCATCGCCTGTGGGTCTCATCACACCACTGCCGGCACGCGCACCGCAGCCGGTTGCTCATCGCAACCCGCTGCCGTTGGTGTGGTGCCACTGCTGCAAATCACGCAGTCATCCGTCGCGTCTCAACCACAATCCTCAACCCTGGCCGAGTCTTCTACAAATGCCCGAATCATGGGGTAATAATATTTTTAAGTGTTGTTCTGCTGCTTTCAGTTGCTGATTTTTTAATAGTTTGGTTGATGATCTTTGAATTTGATTCGTGCAGAATAGGGACGATTCGTGTGATTTGTATTTCCGGGAAGTTGCTGATGTGGGGGAGTGCAACTACGCTGATTATTTGGTTAGCCGAGGAATCCCAATACCAGCAGGTTGGGGTGTTGGACAAGTAATTGAAGGAACGGCAGAAGAGGAAGATGCAGAGCGGAAGGTTAAAGATGCAGTTCCTCTGATCATGGCCAAGCAACAGCTGCTGAACGGCCTTGACAGCAATGAGGAGATGAAAGAGCTTGTGAAGATAATGGGCAAAATCGATGTGCTCTGTAGGATGATTGTCTCTTTATTTGTAGTGTATGTAGCACTCGTGATGTATTCAGTGGCTATGACATGAGCACTTTGCTGAAACTAGTAATGAATGAAACCTGTGTAGCAGGCTGGGCGTAGTGTTGTGAACATCTAATGATTTCTATTAACGGAAATCAGGGGGTATCCCCTTTTGCTCATAAATAAATAAATAGCAGAGGCCCTTTTGGTAATAAATAAATAAATTAGCAGAGGACCTGTCGGGTCAGCTTTGTTCTCATTCGAAGACGTCGAGCAAATTGCAGGCCAACAGCAAACTATGTCATCAAATTCAAGTTTCATAGCCAAATATGAGTACAACTAAACAACAATGTCATCATGTTTTAGTCGTCATACAATCACCAAACACAAATCAGCATACATAACAGGTGATGTTCTCACAGGAAAATACTAAACAACATGTTCATCAGGTTTCAGTTGTCATAGCAAACACAATTTCACATCGTAGATAAAAAAAGGTCTTCTGACAGGCAAATACGACAAAAGCAATGTAATCATCATCCGCAGCAGCAGCGTCAACATCTTCGCCATGTGTATCAGTCTGAATCATAATTCCCCACGGTGTCATCTTCTTCTTCGTCCTCAACGTCCTCGAACATTGGCTTCTTCTTGATCAACTCTTGTATGTTCACAGCACGACAGGCAATCTTTTCGCCGGCGTCATTGACGTGATGGTTCTCAAAGATATTAGGAACATCTGTGTTATCTTGTACATCAGGAGCAGTGTAAGCATCATCTTGTTGTGCAACTTCATTAAACGAATTCCTCTGCTCAAACCTTCGCACCACTGTCCAGTCATCGCTACGTGCAAATGTGTCGTCCAAGAAAAATATCTGTGTTGCTTGATTTGCCAAAATAAAAGGCTCGTTGGTCTGGTACGCCGCCTTGACATTGACGGATTTGAAATAATCATCAGCTCTGGGTTTTGCGATCCTAGAAAACAGGTTATACCAACGACAGCACAAGAAAACCACACACCAATGATCCTCGAAACTGGAGATATACTACAACTGAACAATGTCTGTTATGTTAGCATACATTTCACTCTTTGTCATACGTATCCGTGCTCATGATGGCACTGTTTTGTATCTTCCTGCCTTCGTCTCGTGCAAGGGTGTTGTAGCGCACATCTCCAACAACGCAAGATTCATAATGTCTTACCCGAGTATCAGGACCCATTGCTAGTGAGTAAAGGGCATCATCAACTGCCTGCCCATCCTCCCGCATCTTCTTAACCTATGGTTAGAAAATCGACAAACTGATCATCTTATGTACTCAATATATTAAAAAAACTGACAGTGCAATTCAAAAGCTTACATGGCTCTTGAACCATTTCGCAAATCCTGCCATAACCAGTTTGTCAATGTTTCTTGGATTTTGCGGCAGTAACTCCTTTTTGTAGATGTTGCACAACATAGTGATCGCGTCAAACATCTAAATATATAAGAATGTGCTGCAAGTTTAGTAGATTACGATGTATAAGCTGTAGTACTTAGCACTTACTTGATATAAGGTAGTATCTCAGGACAGTTATTCAACACATACCAAACCATTTTGTCCAAATCTTTAGGTTTGTCCTCTTGTCGACTCTTCCCTGTAACTCGAACAGAATAATCGAAAACATTGAGCCCGGGATTGTCTTCATCCACGTCTTTGCTAAACTGATCAGCTGTTTCAATGTATTTTGAGCAGAATGTCAACGCTTCTGTAGCAATGTAGGCCTCTCCAATGGAACCCTCGGGTCTAGCTCTGTTCCTAACATAGCCCTTGAAAGTGCCTAGCCGCCATTCAATAGGGTACATCCAGCCATACTGTACTGGACCTCTAAGTAGTGCCTCATCAAGTAGATGAACAGCCAAATGCACCATCACATCAAAGAAGGCTGGAGGATATATCTTCTCAAGGTCGCATAGGATAGTTGGTATCTTGTCTCTAAGACACTCCAAAGCATCTATCCTGATATTTCTACTGCAGAGTTCCCTGAAGAATTGTCCCAACTCTGCAACTGCTCTGTATAAGTTAGGGCGGCCCAATCCTCTAAGGATAACAGGTAAAACCCTTTGAAGTAGGACGTGGCAGTCATGAGTTTTCAACCCTTGTACCTTGTCTCCATCTGCACTGGCACTCCTTTCAGGGTTGGAAGCAAATCCATGTGGGAATCTCACACGTGACAGAACCTTGCAGAATTCTTTTCTTTTTACCTTGTCCAAGACGTACATAGCTGGTGCCATATCCCGTGGTTTACCTTCATCTTGCACCTGCAAATCCTGTCTGATACCCAGGTGTGTCAAATCAATCCTAGATTTTAAGGTATCTTTCGTCTTGCCTTCAATATTAAGAAGTGTGCCGATAATGCTGTCACATATATTTTTCTCGATGTGCATCACATCAAGATTATGCCGCAGATCCAAATCTTTCCAATACTCCAAGTCCCCCAAAGTGGACCTGCGGGTAAACAATAATCTCTCTACTGCCCTGCCACGCTTCCTTTTCCCGCTACAATTTTCAGGATGGTTTCCTGGTGTAATATGCCTGACATTCTCTAATTCCACTTGCAACTCATCGGCGGTGAGCCTCTTTGGCGCATCACGGTTTTCATGCTTTGCATTGAACACATGTCTTCGGTATTTTCTAGGATGCGGCTTGTCCTTGGCAAGGAAACGGCGGTGTCCAATGTAACGGATCTTGCTATGTATTGCGTATGACAGCGGATTCCTGTCACAGCGAAGACATGCATTGTAACCATGTGTCGTTCGCCCTGACATAGTGCCCAAAGCCGGATAATCATGGATGCACCAAATTATAACAGCACGCAGAAAGAAATCAGCTGGTGGGCTGCTATATAGGTCTCGAGTGAGAACACCCCTCCATAGCTATTGAAGTTCCTCCACAAGAGGCTCCATGAACAAATCAAAATCCTTTCCAGGACTTTTTGGACCTGGGATGAGCAAGGCCATCATGTAGTTTGATTCGTTGGTGCAGACATTTGGAGGCATGTTGTAAGGGATAACAAGCACTGGCCACATGCTATATGTGGCGCTCTGGTGGCCAAATGGGTTAAATCCATCTGAAGCTAAGCCAAGTCTAATGTTTCTCGGGTCAGCAACAAACTGTTTGTGCTTCTGATTGAAGCTTTTCCACTCACTACCATGTGATGGATGGCTCATTACATTCTGATCTCTGTACTCCTGGTTCCTAGAATGCCACAGTACATCCTCTCTTGTGTAATCTTGGTGTAATTGGAAAATGTCTCAAAACATTATGAGGAATCCTCTTCACAGCATCGCCATCTTTCCATCTTGATGATTTGCATTTCGGGCATTCACTTAAGTTGGCATAATCCTTCCGGAACAGAACACAATTATTCTTACAAACATGGATCATATCATATCCAATTCCAACTGCACGAAGGAAATTCTTCATTTTACTGTAGGTGTGTGGCAGCTCAGACGCATCTGGGAAAGCTTTGCGGAAAGCATCCAACATCGCATCGAATGATTTGTTGGTCATCCGCTCAGATGTCTTCACCTGAAGAAAGGTGACCATAGCTGAGAATACTGACAGCTTATTTCCTGGGGTGACAGCCACGTTGCATTGTTCCAACATGCGGGCCCACCGTTTTTCTTCTGCAGGTGAAAGTTCACGGAATGCACGAGCATTTCGTAGCATTGTTTCAATGTTGGTCAAACTCACTGGCTCCGCCACCACCACCTCCTCCTCCTCTTCCACCTGAGCATCAGGCAGATCAAGATGGTGATCTGCTGCTTCCACGTAGTCAATAACATTGACGTTCACAGCTTCACCATGATGAACCCACCTAGTATATGTGACCGACATCCCATACAAGTGTATATGATTTTGCACAGTGGACTAGGGTCTTGTAACTGAATTCATACAACTGCTACACGAGCAGAGCACATCTGATTTCGGACCACCGTACTCAGCTCTGATAAAGTTCATGAAGTTTTCAACCCCCTCGACATATGCAGCGGAGAATGTTTGAGCAGAAGTTATCCAAGTCATGTCCATCTGTTAGACATACAAATTAGTTCTTCTACTAGATATTATAGGAAAAACATAGATGCTTTTTTATGAAGTCCAGAAGAAAATACCTAGGTCGATGTCTAAAGCTATGGCAAGATATTTGGACGAGCAGATCTAAGTAACGAAATATATGTAAAGCTAATTCAGCAAACAGATTTGAGTGCTAAATTATGGCAGGCTGTTTCAGCAGTCAATGAGGCCGAGCACACAGCCATCGAACTATCGAAGGCCATCGCAGCAACAAAGATCGAGTATAAAACGGTGTAGAGCTATTTCACCTAACAGATTGGCTACTAGACCATGGCAATCTACGTCACAATAAATATATGGCAGGATATTTTAGCAACTAATCGGCCTTGGCATGCCATCTCAACTAAGCAGATTGAGTGCAGAACAGGGCAAGGTAGCTTCTTAAGCAGAGCATATTGACTGTAAACTACTTTGGCAAACAGTGAGATTAACAGCGTCTATCAGCTAACATTCAGCGCTACACCGACATGCACGGGGCCTCAGTCTAGAATGCGCGTACAGTGGGAGAAGCTGACCGCCGTGCGTCTCCACACGAACATCGCCAGCGGTGGCGGCGCTGACCGGCGTGCGCCTCCACAAGAACGTCGCCAGCGGTGGCGGTGCGGCTAGAGGACGGCAGTCTACGAGAGCATACTGTGGGAGCGAGAGGATCGCCGTGCATCCCCTCGACGAACCGCGGCGCTGACATATCGGCGTGGCGGGG